>NW_025366159.1:0-2922 GCF_016433145.1 Gracilinanus agilis | reverse complement strand
GTTTATATATATATATATATACAAATAAGGATAGCATTATTAAAAAAAAAAACACCCTTGAATTTCTCTTAGAATCAATACTATGTATTGGTTCCAAGGCAGAAAATCAGTAAGGGTTAGGCAATGGGTCACACAGCTAGGAAGTATCTGAGACTAGATCTGAACCCAGGACCTTTCATCTCTAAGTCTGGGTCTCACTCCAATGAGCTACCTAGCTGCCTCAAAGGATAAATATTTTGAGAAGAATGCTGATAGCATTCAAGGAATTCACTAGTTTTTGTGTTTTTTAAACCCTTACCTTCCATCTTAGAATTAATATTGTGTATTGGTTCCAAGGTATAAGAGCGGTAAGGGCGAGGCAATGAGGATTAAGTGACTTGCCCAGGGTCACACAGCTAGGAAGTGTCTGAAGCCAGATTAGAACCCAGAACCTTCCCCTCCCATCCACCCCATCACCCCCCATCTCTAAGCCAGGGTCTCAATCCATTGAGCCATCTAGCAGTCCCCAAATTCATCATTTTTAAATTTGCTAAGCTAGTTTAACTTTTCTGGGTATATATATATATATATGTTTATTTATTTGTTTGTTTGTTTGTGGGAGAGAGGACCTATGATTCCATTGTCTCAGGGAGTTCCTGATACATAAACTCTCTTTACAGCTACAAAATGGCAAGCTATTTGCAACTAGTCTTAGAGAATCGTCCATGTCACTGAGAGACAACCTGACTTGCCGTTAGACATACAGCCAGTAAGTGTCGGAGGCGGGACTTCCTGACTCCAAGATCAGGACTCTATAGCAGTGATGGTGAACTTTTTGGAACCTTTTAGGGACCCCGTGCCCCTCCCCCAGACTGTGTGCAGTGCCCTGCACCCCCCCCAGTTGGGGGCTCCCAGCCAGGTTATGGGGGAGGGGAGCCGCCAGCCACCCCGGCTGTGCTCCCCAAGCCCCACCTCCCTCTCTAGCCACAGCGACCAGGTTCTCCCTTCTACCTTGGGCAAATCTCATCCTGGGGCGCCCCGGAGGCTCACCTTGGATAGCCAGCTCGACGTCCTGGCGCTGAGAACCCACCGTGTTGGTGACCACGCAGCTATACCTGCCCACATCCTCTTGCAAGGCCCGGTCAATATGGAAGCTGCCATCGGCGCGGATGGAATAGCGACTGCTCCGCGGTGGCTATTGGAGAGAAGCATTGGCTCAAGGAGCTGCTCTTCGGTTCCCTCCTGCTGGCCTGGGCTACAGCCTGTTGAGTGACTGACTCACTGCTGATGAGATGACGATAAAACTAGCATTTTCCACCTCTGTACCTTGGCAGGCTGTGCCCCGAGGCCTGGGATGTGCCCCTTCCTCTTAGTGTCTTCCAAAAGGTCCTCCATCTTTTCTAATCCTCCCCGCCTCCCCCCACCCTTACCACCATCTGGGTGCCAGTGTCTCTCTTGCAAAATTAATTTGCGGTTCTATTTAATATGTCTTTTGTATATGCTAATGCGTATATGTGTTGTTTTCTGTGACAGGATGTAAGCCCTCAGAGGGCAAGGACTGTTCTATTTTGTCTTTGCATCCCCAGTGCCTAGCACCGTGCCTGGAACACTGGAGGCCCTTAGTAAATATTTGTTGATTGATTGATTGATTGAGGTCCCTTCTAGATCTAAATTCAATGATTCCAAAAAGAAGGGAAGAAAGGGTTAGATGGGTTAGTAATAAGCACCAACTCTGTGCTTGCACTGTGGGAGATGTAAAAGAAGGGGGTGGAGGGGGGGACTGGCCAATAGGAATTTTCCATCTAATTGGAGCCGACCTGCACACAGAACAGGAGGGTGCTTGACAGGAGTAGAGAAGACGCTTCAGAAGATGGGGTGGGGGTGGGGGAGATTTGAGAACAGAAGAGATCATTAACAGACCAATGCTTGCTCTCATGAAGCACCCGAGGCCAGGGCTTCCCTCCTCACCCAAGTACTCACGGCTTGGCCGTCCTTCAGCCAGTACCGCTGAGGAAAAGGCTTCCCAGCCAGGACAACACAGGGCAGAGATGCAGGCTGCCCCTCTAGGACTCGCACCATGGACGCGCTGCTAGCAATCTGAGGAGGCTCTATGGGACAAGGAGGAGGCCCCCACCCCGTCAGCCTCACTCAGCCCAGTAGGTGTCCTGTCACCTGGCCCAAGACCCAAACCCAGCATTTCTACTCCTCCAAACCCAATCTTGCCCTCTGGAAGCACCAGATACATCAGCAAGGGGATGCCCAAAGAGTCAAACAGGACTCCAGGATTGTTCCCAAGCATCAAGGACATAGAATACACCCTTGAATATCATCATTTATTCTATGTATATTCTGCCAGAATCCTTATTAATCAGCAGGTTGTATATCTATCCCCAGGCCGAGAGGGAGGAAAACTGCCTCCCTGATATTATCTGGGGGTGATTGAGTTTGCCCATGGGAGTGCTATAACTCAAGAAAACACATCCCTGCCCCCCCCCCCAAAAATAATTCTCTTTTGTTTCAATCATTTCCCAGCTGTGTGACCCTGGGCAAGTCACTTCATCCCCATTGCTTAGCCCTTACCACTCTTCTGCCTTGGAACCGATACACAGTATTTACTCCAAGACGGAAGGTAAGGGTTTAAAAATAATAATTCTCTTAAAGCGAACCATGTCCAATGACTGTGAGCTGGACCTCTGCCTGGGCCTTGCCAAAAGTGTTGTGAGCTTCACAGATGTACAGAGCCTGGTCTTCTGGGGTCACATCTGAAAGGGAAGAAAGCTATTTTAAACAAGAACATACCAAATTCCCAACCCTGCCAGATGAATAACCCTTAGTTATAAGGAATACATCCTTACATGGAAAGAAGGGGAGGGAAGGGAAGAAGAAAAAAAGGAGGAAGGAAGGAAGGAAGGAAGGAAGAAGGAAGGAAGGAAGGAAGGAAGG
>NW_025366158.1:0-6140 GCF_016433145.1 Gracilinanus agilis | reverse complement strand
CTCCTCCTCCTCCTTCTTTACCTCCTCCTTTTTCTCCTCCTCTGCCTCCTCCTCCTGATCTTCCCTGAAAATATTAGATGCTTAACCAGTGCTTACTGATTTGAATAGAATAGAATTTAACTCAATTGTGATTAAATAATATTCCAGATATCTGGAAGCATATTCAATCAATAGCTACCTTTTTTTGCATTCTCAGTTGGGTTGCAGGTGATGCTGATTTCAGTAATCTGAAGTCTGTCTTAACTCTCTATTTCATGTTAATTTTAATGTTCTCTTAATTAAAAAAGTCAAGGAAACATTTCTCAAGGGCTTTGTTTTATAAATTCCCCTATTTCGGTGGGGAAATTACTCCTTTTTAGTAGAGTTATGGTATAATAAGAAGGTCTTTTTAGATTTGGCATTTGGATGCTTGATATGCCTTTTGCAGCATTTCCAGTCCTCTTGATATGAACTCGTTTTCATTTTTTTTTTGCCTGAGACAGCAGGAAATCACATTAAATGCATGATAATGCCTGTGTTGTGATGGAAAGTCATTGAAGGAGCCTTTAGTAGGATATTCAAAATAAAGATAAGGAAGCCAGGAACAGACAAACATCAAATAACCAAAAAATGGTTGTCAGCTGAATTATACATCTTTATCTCCCCTATATTGTAGTGTTGGATCTGTTGCTCCTTTTGATGGAGGTTTCAGTCAGAGATGACCTTTTCATCACTCAGATCTGAGAATTCATGCAGTTAAATGACTAAACAGCCTAAGATTTACAAATTGGTATTTTAATATTTTAATTCAAAGATTCACCTCCACCTCTATTTACCCTGCTCTAGCACAGTAAAATACTGAACACCAGAGAAGAGAATTCTATATTAAAACATGAAGTTGGGGGCAGCTGGGTAGCTCAGTGGATTGAGAGTCAGGCCTAGAGACAGGAGATCCTAGGTTCAAATCTGGCCTCAGGCACTTCCAGCTGTGTGACCCTGGGCAAGTCACTTGACCTCCATTGCCTACCCTTACCACTCTTCTGCCTTGGAGCCAATACATAGTATTGACTCCAAGATGGAAGGTAAGGGTTTAAAAAGAAACATGAAGTTTTTTTTAGGGATGCTAAAAATTGATCCATTTCCAGAAGAGGCATTTACAGATTTATAGAAGGACACTTCAAAACTTTGGATAAGGATGGGGGCAGCTGGGTGGCTCAGTGGATTGAGAGTCACACCTAGAGATGGGAGTTCCTGGGTTCAAATCCAGCCTCAGACACTTCATAGCTGTGGGACTCTAGGCAAGTCACTTAACTCCCATTGCCTAGCCTTCAGCACTCTTCTGCCTTGGAACTAACATGGAGTATTAATTATAAGATGGAAGGTAAGGGTTAAAGTAAAATATTTTTTTAAAAAATTGGAGTAAAGAAAGACATGGGATCAGAGATTTAGAGCTAAAAAATTATCTTTTCAGACCACTGATTTAGAGTTTATCCAGATCTCAAAGGTTATCTGGTCTCATCTTTTTGTTTTATAGATATTGAAACTGAGGCACAGGGATTATATAACTTGTTCATGGATACCTAAGTAGTAAGTGTTAGAAGTAGGATTTGAATCCATCTCCTTAGACTCCTAATGAAAGTTTTTTTTTTCCCACTGAACCATGGTGCAACTTTATCTTATTCAATTCCCCCATTTTATGGATAAGAATACTAAGGGTGTGACTTGCCCATGGTCATGTATGTGACAAGTAGCAAAGTCAGGATCTAAACCCAAGTTCTATTATTTTAAGTTGAACAGTTTCTAGTATTACATTGTCTCCATGAAGAAGGAGAATATGTTGTAAAAATTAAAAACATTTCCAATCTTTTTAGTCCTGGATCTATATGAATACAATGTCTATCTATGCAGACAAAATTAGGAAAATTGAAAGAATTACCTAAACAATTGAATACAAAAAAGGAAATGTTATGTTGGTTGTTTTTATTAAGAAAATTTTAATGATTTGCATCTGAAATGCTGTTCTAAAGCCAAACTCACATAGACAGAGACGGAGACAGAGACAGAGACAGAGACAGAGACAGACAGACAGACAGACAGACAGACAGACAGACACACACACACACACACACACACACACACACACACTGCATAACTCTGGTCAAGACTTAGTGGCCGAAGAAAGTCTGTAAAACATGAAGGTTGGTGATCTGCATTGGTCAAGGTATTTTCTCTATCTGGTAGTTCCTTGTGTTAAATGGTATTACTGGTTCACTGATGCTAACTATTAATATGGCTCTTTTATTTGTACATAAAGCTAGAAAGTTTTTCTCTGTCTTGCTCCCATAAGTGGTTTGTACTCTCTAGTGAATTAACCTCCAGATAGTTGATTTGAATGTGACCCAGAGAGCAAAGTCTTTAGATGAATGTTTAGAGAGAAAAAAAAATAAAACAGGACTAATCACATAAGGAGAATTTAAATTATGGAGCTAGGAGACCTGTATTAAAGCCCTCTTCCCTCGACTGTGCAGATGACTCTACAACATCAAAAGTTATGTCAGATCAAGAAAAACTCTGACAGACCCTTAAGGATGAGTATATTTAAGTAAGAGAGCCTCATCCATTGTCCAAAATATAAAGTGATTAATTTTGATATGATTTTGGTCATAATAATCCTAAAAGACCATTAAGTAGCAAAGGACTCACAATCTCTACTAATAGAGGGAATATCATTACCAAGTAAGAGTTGGGGTGAGGAATTGCCCTGGCAATTTTCATGTGTTTCCCTGGGCAATACAGAATAAATCTCATTGAAAATCCATCCAATAAGCTACTACGATCAGCTTCTGGGACACCTGATATGTGTTGACAGACTTGCCTTAGTCAAAGAGTATTAAAACACAAACTCTTCCATCAACCATTATGAAAGTATTAGGTTCCAGGGATAGTAGGAAGTACTCACTGGCAGTATTTGGGGACTCCACAAGTTGCTTTGGAGATTATTCATGAACCCAAATTTCACCGAAATTTTAGGCTGAAATTTACAAATTTCTAAACTGCTGAATTTCTAAATCATAGCAGGGGCAAAACTCATTTTGCTTGGTTTGGAAATGGCAATTGCTGGCTGTAGAGAAATGAGATGAAACATTGCACATCATTGTGAGGCTACAAGACCCTAAGTATTCAGACCTCATTAATCTTTGCTTATATTCTATACTCCAGGAGATTCTGTAGGGCTATTTAATTACTCAACATCACATAGGAAGATGCTAGTAGTACATTGTTTTAACACCATTATAGAAATTATTCTATCGTACTGACTTTCATTGGTAAAGAAGTCTAAAAGACTTGAGTGAGTTCACATTTTCCTTTTTAGAAGAACTAAAAAAAGATTAGATTCTTTTAAAAAAAATCAGCAGAGAGAAAATAGATTTTTATAGAGCAGGAATATTGGTTACAATTGACCTACTTAGATAGGCTACATTCTTTCTCATGAATTTTGGTCTAATTTTGAGGAAAAACATTTATTTCCACATAGATTACTTTTATTTCTACATTTAAAGTTTATACGAAATAAAACCATTTAAATAATGTCTTTGAAACACTTAAAATCCCAATTCTACTTTATTTAGGAATATATAAGAATATACTCAGGAGGCTATTGGTAAAGTTTCACTTGTAATATTTTCTGCTCTCAAGAGAAAATTTTCATTAGGAACCACAAGTCATGCCTCCCCTTGCCACCAAGGCAAATTTGAACCTTCCTTTCATATATCTCCAAATATGATCCTATTTTCAGTAAAATTTGGTTATTTTGATAGAAATCCCTGTGGTGAAACCTGCCTCTATTCTTGCCTCTATTTCCATGAGTACTGAAAAGAGAAACACAGAATTCTAATTTTTATCATTATGGTACTCACAGGACTCTACTTAATATTGGTTAAAGTACTATACAAATGGGCCTAATTAAGGGGATGAAACTCAGCCAAAATTAGAGATTCTGAACAGTATCATGCTTACCAGCAGATGGCAGTTTCAGACCACTTTCAATTAACAAGCTAGTTTAGCTTCACAGACTAGCTTATTGCAGGCTCTCCTAAGACATTTATGCAAGGAATCATCCAAAGGATGGCTTTAAATGATTTATTTTCTAATACAATCTTGATGAAAAATGACCTTTCCAGATAGAAGTAATAAGTTTGGTCCCATTTGGTTTAAATCGAAATATAAGGGCCACTATTCAGAAAGCTGCAGATTTTCAGAAACTAGTAGATTTATGGTATCTGACTTTTACAGATAGTAAAATACAATAAAATAAAACTACATCTAAAGACAAAAAATTCATAGCAATGCCCTTGGAAACCATAAAGGCACTGCAGTTGTTGGTTTCAAGGTCTGAACATGGATGTCATAAGGTCAGCATGAAAATTGGGCATGTCAGTTGTCTAGACTATTTAACAGTGATGTCTTTTTTTTGAGAGTTTGATTTCCAAGTGAATGCATTAATAAAGGAGAGGGTTCGAGGTAGGAATATTAGAGAAGGCAACCATGAATTTCTAATGATACAGATCATATCTATATCTAAATATTTATCTATAGATATGGGTATAGATAAAGATATAGATTGATCTATCTCCATTAAAAAAATCAAAGGTACTGCAAACCAGGAAACTTAAGATGATGAGCTCTTGTTGTCTTCCTAGTGTTTTTTATGTTTCCTCTTTTGATTTTATATCATCTTAATTTCCCTCTGTATCTCTCCCAGAAAGACATCCCTCCTACCACTGCCAAAAAAAAGAGGAAGGGATTAGCAAAGCTAATCAACATATTGAAAACAATTGATAACATATTCAATGCTGTACATCTGTTGATTCTGTCCTTCTATCTCTGAAAAATCAGTGGGAGAGAGAGAGATCTTCTCCTAACTCTTTTTTGGAGCCAAGTATATTGTTTATAACTTTGCAACATTAATTTTTGATTTTTTGTGTGTTCTTTCCATTAAGGATTTTGTAGTTGTTTATATTGTTTTCTTGGTTTTGTTTGAATTAGTTCATGTAATATTTTAGAAGCTTCTCTGTATTCATCATATTTCTCATTTCCAGACATCACAGAAATATTTCATTTGTATTCAGTTGTTATATTTATTTAGAATCCCTCAAGTGTTGAGGAATAGACTTAAATAGGCCTTTGTACCACATAATATGCTGTGATAAAAATTTTGGTTGTCTTTCTTTTTATCAATAATTATTTTAGTTTCCCCATATTTCTCAAGGAAGTTTTCTGTATGCAATGACAAGATTCTGAAGAATACAAAGGGTGAGCCTTTGGAGTGGAAGACCTAATTTCAAGCCCACCTCTAAAACATATTTTACCCTCCCCTCAAGTAGTTTATATTCTACTGGAATTGACAACATATATGTGTGTGATGGCCAGAGGAAGGAATTATTGGCCTGGGAAATTTTAAAAAATAATATTGCCAATGGAACAATGGGTCAGTCAATTAAAACAATTTCAAGAGGTAAAGTTCCTCTGAGTACATCTCTGAGAAAGAAGTAAAAAGGTAATGGTGGTAGGTGGGATGTGTTATGCTTGGTGACAAGGTAAAAAATGATGGGGTCAAGAGAAGCAAGAATGTCTCCAGGAAGTTCTAAATTGGGTAGCTTAGTCAAATCCTGGTCTTTGGAAGTACAATTTAGATAGTGGAGTGATAACAGGTAGCAAAAGCCATGTGGTCATGGAATGTGCCAGATATATTATCCTAATCCTTCTCAGAATGTTTCTGAGATGATCCAAAGAATCATAATATCACTGCTGGTAGAAACTATGGAGATAACCTAGTCCAATTCCTTTAAAAGATATAGAAAGTATATTCCAACAAAAAGTATTGATTTTGAAAAGTCTGGAAAATGATCAAATCTATTTATTCCTACAAGGCTTCTCTATGTTACCTTCTTATCACCAGAATTATTATTTTCCTTGTCAAAGCAATTGTAAAATAAATGAAGAAAGTTTTCTTGAATTGTGTCTAATAACAATTCAGCAGAATGTTTCAAATAAATTATATATTTTGGGCATTCTTTATTCTCCTTGATATAAGATTTGCTTTCTCTCTCTCTCTCTCTCTCTCTCTCTCTCTCTCTCTCTCTCCTGTCTCTTATACACAT
>NW_025366157.1:0-1890 GCF_016433145.1 Gracilinanus agilis | reverse complement strand
TGAGTATTCAAGGTAGATTAGCACCTCTGACATGAGTTCGAGGAGTGTCTACCTCCTCCAGTAGAATGGATTTGTTCCAGCTGCCATGAAGGTGGCTGAAGCAGACACTGTGGAGTGCTTGGAGCTTGGTTAGTCATCAAAGACAACAAGGTCATCCATTGCATCCTGGGCCTGTAATCCTGATTTTAGTCTTGCCATTGGCCTTGAATGCCTCTCAAAGAAAGAGTGAGGCTGATGACTTTGGTCAACTCTGCTTCACATCCAGTTCACAAAGGAGTCACAGCATGACCCCCTGATGCCATTCCTCTTCAAAAATGAAGGACAAACAACAACACTATAAAAGTAATAATGATGATGATAAAACATCATGTGAGGGGCGGTCATCCAGGAGCCAGGGAGACCGAGGTTCTAATCCTACCTGGTTCTGTGACTTTGCTCTAAGGTGCAGAGAAGGTGTTATTCTGCAGTGATAAGAATTCACTCCCTAGGAGCTAACTAAATGGATGAAATCTTGCCTTTCCCATTTGCTACACGTGACCTTAGACAAGTCCTGTTCCTCGGTTGCTTTCAGCTTTTTAATATGAGGCTTCACTGTGCTTAGTGGCACATGCCTGCCATCCCTGCTGCTTCAGGAGGTTGAGACTGGTGGAATACTTGAGTTTAAGGGGTTTGAGTGAAGTGGGCTAAGCCAATGAGTTATCTGTACACAGATAGAGAGTGCCCTCAGGAAAGTGGGGGAACCAGAGGGGCCTATGGAGGGGTGAACCAGCTCAGATTAGAAAAAGAAGTCAAAGCTTTCAAGCTTTTGACTTTTTCAAGCTGACCCATAGAGAGATCACTCAAAGAGAGAGCATTCAAGCCTGCATTCGAGTGAGATGGGAAGATCCAGACTTTAAAAACGAAAGCAAACAGGTTGCGAGAAATGGCCTCTTCTATCTCTGAATCTATGAAATCACAGATCTGGAAAAAATAGATATAATAATAGATTTTTAATTTGTTAAAAATTCATTCAATTTTATTTAAATAGAATTTGCAGGTTTTTTGAAGCACTTTATAAAATATCTTATTGTCATGACCACTCTGGGAGAGAGATGCTATTATTAATCCCAATTTTACCGATGAAGAAACTGAGGCAGGAAGATGCTAAGTGACTTGCCTAAGGTCACATAACTAGTGTCTAAGGTAGAATCTGAACTTGAGACCTCCTGACTCTAAGTCCAGTCCACTATCCATTTTGCGAATTAGAAGTCATTGATTAAGCACAAAATATACGAAGGTCAATCACATTGCCAGGCTAAACAGAAGAAAGATACAAAGCTTAGGTAAGGCAGGCAGGATGGTATAGTGACTTGAGCACTGGGCTTGGACTCAGGAAGATCTGCATCTGAGGTCTCCTGGCTGTGTGATCCTGGGAAAAGCACTTCACCTCTCTGGGCCTTAGTTTCTTCATCTATAAAACAAGGGAGTTGGATGATGGACTCTGAAGTCTCTTCTGGATCCAAATCAATGCCTCTATCATGCTGGATTGTCCTGTCTCCACTGAGCTCACAGTCATTCCTTTTGGGGAACAGGCCACAGAAAAAGCAACACAGCTTCAGTACAAAAATCATGTGACTTCCAGCATAAAAAAGCAGTGCCAGAGGAGGTCTGGGTGTGTGTGTGTATGTGGAGGTCATTACTGCTGAGGGGGTTAGGATGGGCTTCCTGGAGTGGGAGGGTGACGGGGTTCACTGAATCAGGCTTTAAAGGTAAACAGAGTTCAGTAAGGGAGGAAGAGAGTGGGCGCAGAAGGGACATTCCGGACATAGGAAGAGCAAAAGCAATGAGGCAGAATACCACAACTGGTGTGTGTGTGTGTGTGTGTGTGTGTGTGTGTGTGTGTGTGTGTGT
>NW_025366156.1:0-7431 GCF_016433145.1 Gracilinanus agilis | reverse complement strand
GTGAGAGGGAGACAGAGAGAGAGAGAAGGAGGGAGGGAGGGAGGGAGAGTGAGGGAGAAGGGAGAAAGAGAGGGAGAGAGAGAGAGAAGGAGGGAGGGAGAGTGAGAGTGAGACAGAGAGAGAGAGAAGGAGGGAGTGAGGGAGAGTGAAAGGGAGAGAAAGAGAGAGAGAGAGAGAGAAGGAGGGAGGGAGAGGATCTCTGTGGGTGTGGTGGTAGTGATGTAGCTGGGAATATCTGACCCCAAGTAGATAATTGTGTAATGAGAAAAAGGGGCCACCAATTGTTGCCTTTGACTAGAGATGTAAGGAGTCACTTCCAACTGCATTAACACTGTATCTTAGCTGGCTATTCTTTCTATGCTATGATTGAGTAGACTTCCTTGTTTTTTTTTTTAATTAAAAAAATTTTTTTAGAAACATTTTCCATGGTTACACAATTCATGTTCTTACTTTCCCCTTCACCCTCCCTTCACGCCCCCCATAGCCAATTCGCATTTCCACTGGTTTTAACATGTTAGACTTCCTTTGTTAAAGGTTATAGAGTCTAGGAATGTCTCATTTCATTTTGTATGTTTGTTTAACCCTCACCTCCCATCTTAGAATTAATACTGGGTATTGGTTCCAAGGCAGAAGAGTGGTAAGGGCTAGGCAATGGAGGTTAAGTGACTTGCTCAGGGTCACATAGCTAGGAAGTGTCTGAGGCCAGATTTGAACCCAGGACCTCTCGGCTCTAGGCCTGGCTCTCAATCCACTGACCCACCTAGCTGCATAGGAGCAATAGTTAGAACTGAATGTGGAAGAACTAATTGATCTAAGGATCAGAAAAGGAATGTGACAAGGTTGCATGTTGTCACCTATTTATTTAATTTATATGCAAAGCACATCTTGGGAAATGCCAATCAAATCAAAAGCTATAATTAAGGTTGCTACAAGGAATATGAACCATCTCAGCTATGCAGGTGATGCCACTCTGATGGCAGAGACTGAGAAAGAATTAAAAAGCCTCTTGATGAGGATGAAAGAGGAAAGTGTCAAAACTGGACTGAAACTTAACATTAAAGACAAACAACCCAAGATCATGGCAATTGGCCTTATTACTTCCTGGAAAATCGAGGGAGAAGAAATGGAAACAGTGTCAGATTTCATATTCTTGGGCTCCAAGATCATTGCAGATGGCGACTGCAGCCAAGAAAGGAGAAGATGGCTACACCCTGGAAGGAAAGCTATGGCCATCTGGACAGCAGAGTGCTAAGCAGAGACATTACCGCGCTGACAGAGGTCTGTATGCCCATAGCCACAGATGCTTGGGGGAAAGCTGAGTGCCGTAGAGAGAAGTAATGCTTTCAAATTGTGGTGCTGGATCAGACTGTTGAGAGTCCCTTGGACAATGAAGAGATCAAATCAGTCAATACTTTTTTGATTGATTACGTTTCTCTGGAAAACTGCAAAAACTCTGATGTTAGGAAAGATCGAAGACAAAAGGCGAAGGGATGAAATGGATAGATCGTGCCATAGAAGTGATGAACGTGAACTTGGATGGATTTTGAGGAATAGTGAAGGACAGAAGGCGGTGCCGTGCTGTGGTCCACGGGGTCTGGAAGAGTCAGATATGGCGGAATGACTGAACAACAAGTACAAGAGGGGGAGGTGATCATATTAATATTTGTACAGTACCTTCAGGCTTGCTACACTCCAGCTTAGATGAGGAGAGCCTGAGTACCTGATAATGCCATCAAGAAAAATACTTGTCAGAAAGAGGAGCTGACTCTCCACCGACTGTGTTCTCTCCTCTATTGTTAGGGCTCCCCCCCATAACTTCTGTTGAACAATTTCACAGAAACTGGCTTTCCCAAAGGGAATTTTTTAGGAAAAAAATAGTTAGAAAGTACTGTAAAACTGAAAGTTGATTTTAATTCGATTATTAAGGTTTAGTCAACCTAGATGGAATGTTCATCTTGGTCACTTGGGTCATGATTTTCATCTTATAACTTGTATCTCCATTCTTGCAGCCTCTCTCATCACTTACTTTGTGGGAAAGTTCAGGCTTACCTTATCTTATGGATGACCCTCAGAGGAATGCTAGCACCTGAAAACAACTCCCATCTCTGGCGGACTACTCCCACGTGCAGGGAGGAATCGTTTTCTCTTGCCTGGTGACCTTGATCACAAACTTATTTGTGGCTAATTGGGGCTTTTCGAAGGGGAGGCCCAAGGGCTGGTGATATCAGACTGAGATCAGAGGCTTTCATTTTCTGACCATTCAGAATAAGACAAATCTCCATAGCCGGGAATTTTGCTCTGTTATCTCGTTAATCACAATAAAACACCTCATCTTCCCTCAGCGTCTCTGGCATTACTGAGATGGCCAACGGTCCACTTTATTAGTGTAGCTGGACTAACTACTACTAAACAGATAGTACTTGGAACCTTGTACCTCAGCTAGCTTTGATTACAACCCTGAGACAGTACCAACATTTCCCCCAATGCTTGTGAGGTTCACACCTCAAAACTTAGCTCAGTTCCGCTATAGCCTCCGATTCTCTAAGATCATGTCCAGATTACTGGATGAACTCTCCCATGATTCACTCGCAAAGATCTTGCTTTGCATCTTGGGACATCAATACTGGTCTGGATCTTGACTGCCATATTCCTATGGCTTGCTCTCCTGACTCAGTTGGAGACTTTACTCCCTAAACCTCCAAAAGAAAAGAACAAAGGTGTCTTGGGGCTCTACAACTGCCACACTCCTTTATAAGGGATAAAGCAAATGGAGATGGATGGAGCACACTGGGACCTGCCTTCTGGAGATGCCAGTGGGTCGGAAGAAGGCTCTTTCTAGCCTTAGCCAGCAGGGACCAGCCACAGCATGTGCAGGCATGATCTGCTCCCCAGTGAACACAGGCCCCCTCTCATAATGTCACCACCATTCTCTCTCAGAAGGATCCTCATTTCTCAGGTTCATCCACATGGGACAGTTGCATCAGATGAGCAAGTTGAAGGGGTCTGGGCACATACACACCAGATCACCATCACAGTGGCAAGAGACAGGGGATGGAGGGCTGAAGAAGCAGTTTGGCAGTCATAGTCAACAGACATTTACCAAGAGCCTACCATGCTGTGTCAGGCCCTGTGCTCAGGCAAATGCATAAAGGAGATCATGGAAATCACAGGAATGACTGAAAAGGTAGAGAGTTTAGAGAAACTAGCTCCAAGGACAGTCCTGTGGGGAATCCCCATATATAGTTTGTGGCTGATGGTGAGCCAGCCAAGGAGAAGAGGAGGAATGTTTATGGGGGTAGAACTGTGGGAGAGCATCAACAGAGGAGTTGAGGAAAGAATTTAATCTGAACAAATACTTATTAAAGACCTACTCTGGGCAAGGTCCCAGGGCTGTGTTGGTAAACCTATGGGACACATGCTGGAGCATTCCAGAGGGGGCTTCTTCCTTCCCTGTCTCCACTGCACCTGAGGACATTACTCTCATCACCTGCCCCTCTGTCCAGAAGCCCAATGGGAGCACTTCCTCCCTCCCTTGTCTGGGGTAAGTAAGGCGAGGGGCTCACATGCAGCATGAGGGTTGCAGTTTGGGTACTCGGTCTATAAGGTCTCTAAAAGGTTCGCCATCACTGTCCTAGGGGATGGTCTCTAGAGAAAGGGGGCAGACAACCAGCAGCAAAGTGGTCAAGAAGGAGAAGAGCTGAGAAAAGGGTACTGGGTCTGGTAAATAGATCACAGGTGATTTCAGAAGGAGCACTTTAAGTGGGCTAGGCAGAAGCCAGATTGCAAGGGTGTAGAGACAAGGGGCATCCTTATTCTGCCTATATTTGTATGAATACCTCCTGCTTCCCCTGTTTCTTAGAAACAAGATTTAGTTTTCCCTAAATAGCAACCAAGTGGTCTCTTGGGCCTATTTGGCCCCTGCTTCTCTATGTAGCTTCCTGGTCACCTAAGGGTAGAAAAAATCTTACTCAAGTGGAGTAAATGGGTAGATTTCTGAAGACCATAGAAGTTACCATAGCCTGCCTTAATGACCAGATGTGTTTCCATACGGAGATGAAAGGAGTTGAGGCCAGAGAAGCCAATCTAATCTTGTTACCTAGCCTTTCTGTGTTATGGCAAAGGAAACCTTCTTTGGTTGACAGTGAGTGATTTGTAAATGCCTCATTTTGTCCCAATAAGGAACTTGAACTACCAGGTGGCTGGCATCAGGCTTGAGCCCCGAGAGAACAGGGAACATTGGATTTTTGTCCTTGAACCCCTAGTGGCTAGCAAAGGGTCTAGAACCCTGCAGGGGCTTAATAAATGTTTGTTGATTGATAGACAATAAGGAAATGGAGGGAGTGGGGTATAGAGGAGTCTTTCTAATAGTCTGGCTATGACAGACAGGACATAGTAGCTGGATGCAAGTGAAAAGGTTTTTAGGTTGGGGAAGACTTTTTGTAGGCTGAGATATGGGAATTAGGGGAGAGAGAGAGAGACTGAAGAGAACAAGAGCAGATAGAGGGAATAACAGGCTGGGAGGATAAGGAGAGATGGTTGGACAGTCTATGTGAGGTTAGTGTGAGTAAAGAAGATTACCATATAGAATCATGGAATATCAAGAGCCTAGACCTTAGAACCAGAATGTCAGGCCAGGAGGGCCCTTAAACAAAGAATGCCAAAGTTGGGAGTTGTTTTAGAGGATTGCCTATGGGGCAGCTAAGTGGATCAGTGGACAGAGAACCAGGTCTGGAGGTGGAGGTCCTAGGTTCAAATCTGGCCTCAGACACTCCTAGCTATGTGGACCTGGGCAAGTCACTTAACCTCCATTGCTTAGTTCTTACTCCTCTTCTGTCTTAGAAACAATACTTACTATCAATTCTAAGACAGAAGGTAAGGGGTTAAAAAAAGATTGTTTATGAGTATATTTTTAAAATTATAATAAATTTTCACTTTTTTTCTAGACATGTCAATACAATTTTTTTTAAACTCTGACCTTCCATCTTGGAATCAATACTGTGTATGGGCTCCAAGGCAGAAGAGTGGTAAGGGCTAGGCTATGGGGGTCAAGTGACTTGCCCAGGGTCACATAGCTGGGAAGTGTCTGAGGCCGGATTTGAACCTAAGACCTCCCGTCTCTAGGCCTGACTCTCAATCCACTGAGCTACTCAGCTGCCTCCAGTACAATTTTAAGTATTCATTTTCTGATAGTTTGCAGTCCATGTTCTCTCTTTTTTCTACCCTTTTCCCCTTCCCAAGAAGGTGGGTAATATAATCTAGGTGGTACACATATTATCATACAATACATACTTTCCTGTTTCTCATGTTGCTTACACTAGAGAAAAATTCATGGAGGAAATAAAGTGAAGACTGGCCTGTTTCAATCTGGTCCTTTTATGGCAGTAGAGAGCCTTTTATGCTTTGAATCTCCCAGGTTGTCCTGGATCCTTGCAGTCCTGATAAGTCATTCATACTCAATCATCAAATATTATTGTTACTGTGTACAACTTTCTCCTGGCTCTGTTCACTTCACTTTGCCACTTCATAGAAGTCTTTTTTGTGATCATTTTGTGTGCCATCTCTCATGACACAATCAGATTCCATTCCAAGCATTTACCACAACTTGCTCAGCCATTCCCCAGTGGATGGGCATCCCTTCAGGCTCCAGTTCTTTGCCACCACAAAAAGCTGTTAGCAATACTTTTGAGCAGGTATGTTCTTTTCCCCCATCTGTGATCTCTTTGGGATACAGATCTAGTAGTATTGTGAGTCAAAGGCTCCATGGGAATAAATCAAGTTCCCAAACCTGGTACTAGGGGCCTCCCACAGCCCAAGTACAACTACGTGTTGGTCCAATCTCAGCTCTGCTTTCCGTCTCCACTCTGATCATACTCTCAGACAGGGGCCTAGGTTCTCTCCTTCCCCAACCCACTGAACGTGTTTTCTTCTTTCAAGGTCCCGCTCCAGGGCCACCTTCTCCGAGTAATGCCCACTGGGTTTGGGGTCAGCTCTGGTGCTCTCATTGACTCCCTGGGTGGGTGCCCATGGAAGAATCATGGAGCCTGTTTTCTTATCTACAAAAGAAAGGGGCTGAAGTAAAAGCACCCGGCCTGCGGCCCCCAGCCCTAGGCCCTCCTGCTCCTCAATCTAGGCTCCTCTAACCAGAGAGCCTCCTGGGTCCCCCATCACTCCTGGTCTAGGATTCCATCAAAGGAAATGCATAGGATTCGAGGAGGCTAGGGAAAGGAGGGGACCGAAGGTACTTGGCCTCAGGAAGCCCCGTGTGGGAATCCAGCTGTAGACACTAGTGGTGTGACCTTAGCCAAGTCAGTGAACATCTCTGGGCCTCAGTTTTCCTCCTCTATAAGGTGAGGATAATAATAGCACTTGAGGAGAATGGGTCCTTAAAAACCTCAAGTGGAAAGCGCTCTGTAAACCAGAGTTCTGAGGCTCTGACCAACAGAAAAGAGCCCCCAGGGCTTTGGGACTCCCGTGGGCATGCTGTGTGAGGAGCAACACCAAGGACCTGAAGGCTTCTGCCTGGTCCCGGCTCTGCCAGTTGGAGGGCCCCCTCCTCCGGCCTCATCACACTGTCTCTATCCATGCTACCTCTTCTACTAGGTCGTAAGTTCCTGGAGACCAGGGCCTGCAGCCACATTTCCTTGGCAGCCTTGGCATACAGTAAACACGCAATAAAAGTTCGCTGCACTTGACTGCGGGCCAGAGCCGAGAGGAACCTTTAGGGCTCTCCAGTTCTTATTTTACAGAAGGGGAAACTGAGGCTCTGACCGAAAGGTTCGGCTCTGACCAAGGCAGAGTTGGGATTCAAACCCAAACGCAGAGATCCATGCACTACACCACGCTGCCTTGCATACTCGAAAAATCTATAATATAATGAAGTGCGGTTGGGATTGAGTCTCAGTTTCCCCAGTAGTGAAACACGAGTGGTTAGACTATGGGATCTCTAAGCGCCCTTCTCGGTCTGACGTAAACTTCCGGGGGAAAGCCAGACACGCCCATGCCGAGGTCTTGCACCTAGGCAGGGTGAGAGCGCGCATTCTCAGTCCCTACCGATGACGTAATCGCACCGCACTTAGAGCACGGCGTAGTGCCGTCACCTCCCATTGGCAGAAAGTGCTTCAGTCGGTCTGTCGCTAGAGTCGACGACCAATGAAGTTTCGGGGATCGATTAGAAACGGGCGGGTGTGTTTCGGTTGCTAGGATGCTAAGCTGCGGTAGCCCTCCCCTTTTTCCTCCGCCTCTCTACGGGAAGCGGGCCAGCTAGAAGAGAAGGCCTCGTTCTTCTTTGGCCAATAGAGGAGAAGGGGCGGGGCCCTGCTAACCTGGACCAATGGGTGCGCAGTGCCTTGTGCGGACTGGCCAATGGACGTTTAGAAACCCCTGCAAAGTCGCCCGGGAGACCCCCCCACTTCTTCTTTTGGTTCTGCCCCT
>NW_025366155.1:0-5013 GCF_016433145.1 Gracilinanus agilis | reverse complement strand
CTCTCTCTCTCTCTCTCTCTCTCTCTCTCTCTCTCTCTCTCTCTAAAGATAGAGAAGGAATTGGCAAACCATTCCTGTATCTTTGCCAAGAAAACCCCAAATGGTGTCACAGAAAGTCAGACACAATTGAAAGGAATGAACAATAGTAACAAAAATGGGTTTGATATAGATCAAAAGTGGAACAAAGAAAATTGGATTCTAGGATACCATGAATGGCATTGCTCTAGGATTGTGCTATCTCTTGGTGATATTGCAAAATAAGAGGAAATGTGACTAATTTACTGCTTTTCTCTCCATCACTGGGACTTCCAAATGTGTTTGAGAGACATGAGTAGGATGGCAAGAGGAAGGAGACATTGAGCCTGAGCAGAGGAGGACAATTCAAACAGTTGGGATAAGATGGTGTGGCTAGCAGTCACGTTGGTGAGCTGAGAGACCCTCTTTTCTCAGTATTTCTTTATCCCTCAGACATTGTGAATGAAAATCATTGCCCATCATTCACTACAAAAGTAGAGTGCTAAAAATGAACATTTAAAAACTGAAGACCAGAAGGAAAAGGGAAAGAGAGAATGATATCTATTCCAGTAAGAAGATATTTTTGTTTTCCTTTTCCTGTTAATCTCTTAGATATTAAAACTGCAATGATTACTGTGTTGTTTGTCTGAATATTCTGGTTGAAGATCTGAGAAAGTGAATTACCCCCAAGGGGTGGAGGCACTAGACAAGATAATTATAGCAATTACAATGTTAAATATTAGCATCTCATCCCCCTATGCTGGGACTGAGGAGATAATAGAAAGTGGAAGGGTTAAACATGAAAATAAAAGGTACAGGTACCATAACAAGGAAAGATGACTGTTTTTTCTAAGTTCAAGAGCCCCCACATGCTCAGTAGGAATATTAGGATATATTTAAAGATTGACTATTCTATAAGTGTCACCTTGGGGTTGACTCATATATTACATGCTGAGTGACATCAACTCCTTGGCTAGATTTTACCTTTTTGCCATTATAAATAATAATAATAATAAACCCCAAATACTTAGTAAAATTGACATGCAGCTTCTGAGCAACATGAAAGCCTTTGTTCTCTATGAATTCTTATTCCTGAACCTAATTTTCATCATATTTTAAAATGCCTTCTCTTGTGACCATCTTCATATTGAAGTCACTGCATATCAATATATATTTAGATTTAGAAGATTTTTGCAAGTTCTTCATAATTCATACTCTGTAATAGATGTTAAGCATAAACTGCTCTTCCCTTCATGTCTTGTTTTACCTATGCTCATGAAATAATGGATCTCATTGCCTTTAGGCACATGATGAAGCAAATTCCTTCAGTTGGTTCTGCAAAGAGAACTTGTGAGCTCTGCTCCCCTTTGGCTACAAGCTCCTTGTGTCTTCTGGTTTCACTGAGACTGTCAATACTGATGTAGTTCAGTTTCTCTCTTGGTATATCAAGTCATAGGTTCTTCCCTTAGAATGCCAATAATTAAATTAATATTTTTTAATTATTTAAAAATCATGTGCTTATTAGCACTTTCTGCTCCCTTTTCTGCTTCTCTGCTACCATTACCAAAGAAGAAGGATGCGTGAGATTGAAGACTGTTAGTTTTTGCTTCATGGGTTGCCATGAGCAACAAACTGTTATCTATTGGCCAAACTAGTTTCAGCAGATACAGCTATCATTTGAGTCATGCTTGAAACCTTTCGAGCATGGTAGAACCTGCCAGAACTTCTGTTTTCCTGGTATAGCCTTTCATAACCAGGATTACTCCCTTGCTACTGAAGCACCAGAGTAGGACTTTTGTGAAAGGAGCTACATATAAGTTTATATTATTAATAAAAATGTAACATTTGTATGATTATATGTGTCATATATTTATATCATCTTTTAGAAATATATTTATGCATAAATATATACTTTATACATTCAAGAAGGAGGGGGAGGGATACAGCTTAGAACTCAAAATGTAACAAAAAATAAATTAAATTAATTAGAAAAAAACCTCTGAAAGCTTCCCACTGCCTGCCACCCAAGCCCCAAATTCCTCAATTTGATGTTCAGGATGTTCCAGAGACTGACTCCATTACCCAATCCCTCAACTTCAGTTAGGTTACCTCGGAATTTATGATCTCCATTCTCTTCTACATGGCATACTACAAAAAAGCATTGGCTTAGGAGTTCTCATTACTTGGGTTCTGATTCTTCCAATAACTGTGTCTGACCTTGGGCAAGTCATTTTATTTATCCTAGACTCAGTTTCCTCACATGTCAAATGAGGAGAATGATTTCTAAGATCTCTACCAGTTCTATCACTCTATGAGCTATAATGTGTCACAGTACATAGAATATTAGTCTTCGAGTCAGGAGAGTTGAGTTCAAATGTTGAACCAGACACCTGTGAGCTCTTTCATAGTGGGTCAGTCTTTCAGATTCTTAGTTTCTCAATCTATAAAAAGTCATGCTTGTATAAACTATTTCACAAAGTAAACTTTTTTAAAAGCCTTTACCTTTCATTTCGTAATTGGTATTAAGTATTGATTTTAAGGCAGAAGAGTGGTAAGGGCTAGGCAGTTGGGGTTAAATGACATGCCCAGAGTCACAGAGGAAGTGTCTGAGGCCAGTTTTGAACCCAAGTTTCTTGACTCTAGGTGTAATGCTCTATCCACTGTGCTATGCAGCTGCCCCTCACAAGATAGAGTCTGAGAAGTATTATATAAAAGTTAGTTCTTGGTCATATTATAGTTTTACATTTCTTTGTTCTTATCCTTCTACCCACCTAGAATGCTTTCTCTCATCCTCTTTACTTGAAATTCCAGCACAAGTCACAAATTCCTGAGGAGTCTGCAATCACCTCCTTAGAGTCTAAAGCAGTGATTCCCAAAGTGGGTGCCACCGCCCCCTGGTGGGTGCTGCAGTGATCTAGGGAGGCGGTGATGGCCACAGGTGCATTTATCTTTCCTATTAATTGCTATTAAAATTTTTTAAAAATTAATTTCCAGGGGGATAAGTAATATTTTTTCTGAAAAGGGGGCAGTAGGCCAAAAACGTTTGGGAACCACTGGTTTAAAGCAAGGAGTGAAATTTGTGTATGCTTTAGAGAGCTTTAGAGATAACTGTCAATTTGTAGAGCCTGTAACTAGGATTCAAGCAACATACTACAGCTTCCATATGTTCTTTGAGGGGGTCTTCAGATTTTTGTAGAGGCTTTTTGGAAAGACTCTACTTGGTTTTGTTCAATTCCAAATGCAAGCTGAACTCTAAGTTAAATCAAAGAGATGTAAAATGGCAACAGGAAAAGCAGCTGGGGAAAAAATACAGCATTTGCCTTGCATGGAGAGAAAACTATTTAGAGGTTCATCTCTGTTGGGTTTCTTGAGTTTCTCATATTAGTGTTGACTCTAATCTTGGATCCCTATTTAAAAATGGTAGAGACCTAAAAAGCTTCCAGTCACCTTTCATTGGATCCTGACCTTTTATATTGTGATGGTATTATAGTCACCCAGGACCTTCAGCCTAGGACTATTGCAGTACTCAGTCTAGGACTATCTTCAGAAGCTATTCAGAAATTTTTTTATCATGCTAACAACATGTCTTGCATTTGGATGGAGCAGGTCTCCTTGATTACTGTAGAAAGTTTTGAAAATCTCTTTTTTTTTTTGAGGCTCTATTCCTTTATATTTTTTAAGCCTTCAAGATACTGGAAATAATTCCTTTCTTTCTTTTTTCCCTTCCTACTCTATGCCCTTATTCTCAATTATACTTCATTATTTCATGGAAATATTTAATTAATAAGACTTATAAATATGAGGCATGAGAGGCAGCAGAGCAATGACAAAAGTATTAGCTTTGAGGGCCTGGGTTCATTGACTTCTCTGCCACATAGGAGCCATGTAAAGCAGAGGAAGACAATCATTCTGGGCCTCAATTTGTTGTTGTTCAGTCTTGAATTTTGTGACTCTGTGTGACCCCACTTGGGGTTTTCTTGGCAGATATATTGGAGAGATTGAGTGATTTGCCATTTCCTTTTCCAACTTGAGTTGAGTGACTTGCCTAGGATCCCATAGCTAGTAAGTGCTGAGGTCAGATTTGAACTCAGGAAGGTGTCTTCTTGATTTCAGACCCAGCTGTAGCATCCATGATCTTAAGTGGGGTCAAAGTTTCCTCAAAGAATCCCATAGTGCCCCCTCTCTTGGAGTTTTGGGGGACACTATGGAATTCTGTGCATTATGGAATTCTGTGAGGCAGCTTTGACCCCACTTAAGATCATGGATGCTACACGGCACAGTATCTACGATACCAGATATTTGTCCCTGAGCTTTAGTTACCTTATTTGCAAAATGAGAGGTTTGGACTACGTGACCTCTAAGGTCCTTTCCAACTCCAAATTTATGATCCTAGGATAGTTAACATTCCTGTTACCTCTTCTGTGGCATTATAGCTAAACTTCTAGATTGACTCTTCACTAGAACAGGAGTGAAAAGGAGGGGTAGATTTTTTTCTACTCCTGGGACCATTTCACACTAAGGGGCTTCCCATCTCTAGCGGGATGCATTTAAGTCTCAACATCGATCCCACAGAGGATACAATGAACAACAAACTTCCTCTGTCCTTCATTAGTTCAATTGTCAAAGATGAAAGAAGTTATTCTTGAAAACAATACTCTGACCTTATATTCTAAAAGATGACAGGAACCAACCAAATTGGAAAAGAACACAAAATTATCCCATATAATCATGCATTCCTTGTATGACCAAGTGCATAAACCAAGAACTCTTTTATAGAAAGGTCTCAGATATTTGGTGCCATTGGTGTTTTAACAGCATTTAGACAAACAAATAAGATATGATCTCTTTTAGTGCTGTGCCAAAAGGAATTCATTTCAGAAAACTTGATATGGATCAACATGTTATTGGTTCCCTTCTTCCTTTCTCTTAATTTATGTACACATGGACATTTGGGTTTTTTTCCTTCCTTCCTTCCTTCCTTCCTTCCTTCCTTCCTTC
>NW_025366154.1:0-3995 GCF_016433145.1 Gracilinanus agilis | reverse complement strand
AGACTAAGCTATCACTCTTTGCAGATGATATGATGGTCTACTTAAAATCCTAGAGAATCAGCTAAAAAGCTTGTAGAAATAATCAACAACTTTAGCAAAATTGCAGGATACAAAATAAATGCACATAAATCATCAGCATTTCTATATATTTCCAACACATCACAGCAGCAAGAGGTAGAAAGAGAAACACCATTTAAAATCACCCTAGATAATATAAAATACTTAGGAATCTATCTACCAAAACAAACACAGGAATTATACGAACATAACTACAAAACACTTTCCAAACAATTAAAACTAGATCTAAACAATTGGAAAAACATTGAGTGCTCATGGGTAGGATGAGCTAACATAATAAAAATGACCATTCTACCCAAATTAATTTACTTATTTAGTGCCACATCTATCAAACTACCAAGAAACTTTTTTACAGAATTAGAAAAAAACTATAACAAAGTTTATTTGGAAGAACAAAAGATCAAGAATATCAATGGAAATTATGAAAAAAAAATCGTGAAGGAAGGTGGCTTAGCAGTACCAGATATTAAGCTATACTATAAAGCAGCAGTCATCAAAACAACATGGTACTGGCTAAGAGATAGAAGGGAGGATCAGTGGAATAGACTTGGGGTAAGTAATGTCAGCAAAACAGTGTATGATAAACCCAAAGAACCCAAATTTTGGTACAAAAATCCACTATTTGACAAAAATTGCTGGAAAATTGGAAAACAATATGGGAGAGAATAGGTTTAGATCAACATTTCACACCCTACACCAAGATAAATTCAGAATGGGTGAAAGACTTGAATGTAAAGAAGGAAACTATAAATAAGTTAAGTGAACATAGAGTAGTTTACTTGTCAGATCTCTGGGAAAGGAAAGATTTAAAATCAAGGAAGAGTTAGAGAAAATTACAAAATGTAAAATAAATAATTTTGATTATATTAAATTAAAAAGTTTTTGTACAAACAAAAACAATGCAACCAAAATCAGAAGGGAAACAACAAACTGGGAAAAAATCTTTATAACAAAAAATTCTGACAGAGGTCTAATTACTCAAATATACAAGGACCTACATCAATTGTATAAAAAATCAAGCCATTTTCCAGTTGATAAATGGGCAAGGGACATGAATAGACAATTTTCAGGTAAAGAAATCAAAACTATCAATAAGCACATGAGAAAGTGTTCTAAATCTCTAATAATTAGAGAAATGCAAATCAAAACAACTCTGAGGTACCACCTCACACCTAGCAGATTGGCTAAAATGATAGCAGGGGAGAGTAATGAATGTTGGGGGGATGTGGCCAAATTGGGGCATGAATGCATTGCTGGAGGAGTTGTGAACTGATCCAACCATTCTGGATGGCAATTTGGAATTATGCCCAAAGAGCTCTAAAAGACTGCCTGCCCTTTGATCTAGCCTTACCATAGCTGGGTTTGTACCCCAAAGAGATTATAGATAAACAGACTTGTACAAAAATATTCATAGCTGTGCTCTTTGTGTTGGCAAAAAAGTGGAAAATGAGGGTATGCCCTTCAATTGGGGAATGGCTGAACAAATTGTGGTATATGTTGGTGATGGAATACTATTGTGCTCAAAGGAATAATAAACTGGAGGAATTCCATGTGAACTGGAAGGACCTCCAGGAATTGATGCAGAGTGAAAGGAGCAGAGCCAGACAAACGCTGTACACAGAGACTGATACACTGTGGTAAAATCAAATGTAATGGACTTCTGTACTAGCAGCAATGCAATGACCCAAGACAATTCTGAGGGATTTATGGAAAAGAATGCTACCCACATTCAGAGGAAGAACTGCAGGAGAGGAAACATAGAAGAAAAACAACTACTTGAACACTTGGGTTGATGAGGATATGATTGGGGATGTAGACCTGAAAGGAGCACACCAATGTAACTATCAATAATATGTAAATAAGTCTTGACTGACCACACATGTTAAAACCAGTGCAAATGCGAGTTAGCAATGTGGGGAGGGAGTCTGAGGGGGTGAAGGGTAAAGTAAAAACATGAATTATGTAACCATGAAAAATTTTTCTAAAAATAAAAAATTAATCAAAAAATAAAAATAAAAAATAAATATATTTCAAGAGTATTGGAAAATTAGGATCTTTTAGCTGTACATGTAAAGTATATTTTTGCAGATTAAATATGGATAACAGGGAGTTCACACTTATGTAAGTCCTTTGAAAACCAAAGTAAAATAATTGAGTTTAGAAAATGAAAATGTGTAGTGATTAGTCAAATTTTATTCCAAAGACAAATAGGTAAATCATTGTTCATAAAAATTAGAATAAACTCAATTACATAACCCCTTATATGAGGAACATAGTTATATTGTTTGTTGAAAGTGAAATTTATATTAACACATTCAGATAGAGAAGACATAAGAAATCAAAGTCTATGAAAAGAGGACATAAAAACAGATTTTTTTGATTGAAATATAAAAATATGCCGTTACTCTTACTTTATTCTTATGAATAAATATAAATATAATTATTTCATTTTTTAATATTGGGGCAAACGCAAGGCTGAAACTTTTGGACAAAATACTCCTAAGAAGATAGTATAGTGCAAGAAAAAGCTCTTTTCCAGGATCATAAAGATGGTTTTTGTTGTCAAAACTGGTAGATGGGCAGAGAGAGAGCCTGAGAGTTTCAGCTTATAGAGGGAGAGCTCCCAAATGAGAGAGAATGTTGTTTCCAAAACAAACCCAGAGAGTAATCTTTCCTTCCCCTCCATCCCTCACTTCCAATGAAAAAATAAATAAAAACAAACCGTTGCTTCATCTCTTAAGTTTTATGTATTTAGCACAGTGATTAACAAAGCACTGGAAAGGATGACCTTTACTAATCTCCATCCTTCACTTGCTCTTGAGGTTTGTGTTGAGTTCATTCCTCTGGGGTTTTTTGATTTTTCAATAGAGGAACTATTAGGGAAACTCCCCACCTCAGATTCCTAAAGAACAATTTAATTTTTACTTCTAATCTAAGAGTTCTTCCTAGCAACATGAATCAGGCATGGAAAAAGGAGTTTTATCCCCACAATGAAAAAAGGAATTCTAAAGAATAAAGAGTAATAGAATGATTAGACCAGTATTTAATGCCCTATTATAATTGACACAAGTAATTGAGAGCCCAATATTCAAACTTCATTGGGATATTTGTAAACAATTTCTTTGTGAGGCATCTTACTTTTTCATCTCAACAGCCTTATCAGTACAAAGTGGACTCTTTCTTTCAGAGGTCTCTTTATTTTGGGGTGATGCTTTTGCCTACTGTTGCCTTTGTAACTGTTGTAGTAACTGCCAGTCTATTGCCTAGGCACCCAGATGCCTATTCCCAGGGAAGAGGAAGTTAGTTCTTCAAGATCTGTGACTTTATGATCACATATTTTATGATTTTATGATTTAACAAGATTCAATACTAAAGGAAGGAAGAAGCAAATACAAGGCAGCTCCATTCTGGACAATAAGTCTTGTCTAAGAGTCAATGAATCCATAGCTTGTGGTTAGATGAAGGAAAGTATATTCCCTCCCCAACCTCCAAAGAGCTCAGTAATCATTACACTTCAAGGACTACAGGAAGAAGAGAACTAAAGTATTGGGACTGTCCCTTTAGTGTATGCATGAAGTCCGACTCAGCAGCCAATTAAAAGACTTCATCACCACACAGTATAAAGTCCTGACTCAAATTGGCCAACAGAAAGCAGTCAGATAATACCTGAACATGTGTGGAGAGTGGGGACTAACAAGAAAGGTTCCCATTATCTCAAAAGATGGTGTTTACCACTCACTTAGGCATGATTTGGAGGGTTTAGACTTAGAACACTTATTCTTTGTTCCATCATATCTCCTGCTCTTGTTTTGCCTTGCAAGCATTGCTTCCTTCCTTCCTTCCTTCCTTCCTTCCTTCCTTCCTTCCTTCCTTCCTTTTCTTTCTTTCTTTCTTTCTTTCTTTCTTTCTTTCTTTCT
>NW_025366153.1:0-2204 GCF_016433145.1 Gracilinanus agilis | reverse complement strand
GAGAGAGAGAGAGAGAGAGAGAGAGAGAGAGAGAGAGAGAGAAAGAGAGAGAGAGAGGTGTGGAGAGACAGAGACAAAGACAGAGAAATGAACCTAGAGTTAGGATGTGAATTCATCATTCCCTCCTCTGACACTTGTTACCATTGAGACCACTAGCATGTCATATCATCTCTCTGTGCCTCAATTTTCTTATCAGTGAAATGAAGGGGTTGGACTAGATGGTGTCTGAGGTCTTTTCTTATTATAGATTTGTGATTGTAAGAAATCACATATTTGTAAAATTATATAGAACAGACCCAGCTCAGTATTCAGGAACCTTTCTCAGGACACTTCCAAGATTATCGGTACCCTCCCTTAAACACAGTACCCAAATGTATTTAGTATACCAAGGGTATGTTTACCTATTAATGAATTTAAATTTGAACTCATAAACCTCTTATATTCAGTATAAAACCCCAAAAGAATCTCTGGTCCAAAAAAGAGAAAATACCATTCTTTGAAACTCAGTTTAGTATGTTCAATTTTTCTCAGAAAGACAAGATGTATGCAAAGCATTTGGTACACATACAATCAGTTATCACCATCAATGAAGGTTGCGTACTTTCATTAATGTGGGAAACTCAATCTTCAAGAATTCTGTGCCAACACAGTGAAAAAAATCTTTAAAAAAATCTTAGAAAACTGATCCTCAGAAAGGGCACAAATATTAATGAGGGCCACATATCCAGTTGAAAAACAAAACCAGAACCCAAGTTTCCTGGCAGAAAAAGATGGTGCTGGACCTGAACCAGGAGGACCTTAGTTCAAATTCAGGTTTAGGAACTTACTAGCGGTGCGACCCTGGGTAAGTCACTTACCCTCTGTTTGTCTTAGTTTCCTCATTTGTAAAATGGGGTAATAATAGTACCTACTACCCAGAGTTTATGAGGATCAAATGAAATTATAAATTAAAATTCTTTGTGCAAATCAGAGAAATGCAAATCAAAACAATTCTGAGATACCACCTCACACCTAGCACATTGGCTAATATGACAGGAAAGGAAAGTAATGAATGTTGGAGGGGATGTGGCAAAAGTGGGACATTAATGCATTGCTGATGGAGTTGTGAATTGATCCCACCATGCTGAAAGGCTATTTGTAATTATGCCCAAAGGGTGTTAAAAGACTTCCTGCCCTTTGATCCAGCCATACCACTGCTGGGTTTATACCCCCAAAGAGATCATAAGGAAAAAGACTTGTACAAAAATATTTATAGCTGCACTCCTTGTGGTGGCAAAAAAATTGGAAAATGAGGGGGTGTCCATTGATTGAGGAATGGCTGAACAAATTGTGGTATTTGTTGGTGGTGGAATACTATTGTGCTAAAAGGAATAATGAACTGGAGGAATGACATGTGAACTGGAACAACCTCCAGGAATTGATGCAGAGTGAAAGGAGCAGAGCCAGAAGAACATTGTACACAGAGATGGATACACTGTGGCACAATTGAATATAATGGACTTCTCTACTAGCAGCAATGTAATGTTCCAGGCCAAATCTGAGGGATGTATGAGAAAGAACATGATGCACATTCAGAGGAAGAACTGTGGGAGTAAAAACACAGAAGAAAAACAACTGCTTGATCACATGGTTCAATGGAGATATGATTGGAAATGTAGACTCTAAATGATCATCTTAGTGCAAATATTAATAATATGGAAATAGGTCTTGATCAATGACACATGTAAAATCCAGTGGAAATGTTCATTAGCTTTAAGAGGAGGGTAGGATGAGTGGAGGGAAAGAGCATGATTCATGTAACCTTGGAAAAATATCCTAAATTAAATAATAAAATAAATTTTAAAAATTAACATTAAAATAAAATACTTAATGTAGTGTTTAGAATGGAATGGGTGTTTAATAAATGTATGCTTCTTTCCTCTAAGCCCTCCCAACACTACATAATGTGCTGGGAGTTCTTAAATGAACAATGAATTTCAATAAAATTAATTTCCTTTGTAATACTACATGTTTTATTTTATGTTTTTAAAATATTATGCTGAAAAGAGGTCCCCTGACTTTGATTGGTGAACTAAGGGTCCATCACACACACACACACACACACACACACACACACACACACAGAGGAGGAGGAGGAGGAGGAAGAGAAGAAGGAGGAGAAGAAAAGAGGAGAAGAAGAAGAAGAAAGAGGAGGAGAAGGAGAA
>NW_025366152.1:0-1334 GCF_016433145.1 Gracilinanus agilis | reverse complement strand
AAGGAAAGGATCCTTGGTTCCATGTCACCCATGTCAAGCCAGCAAAAGACATGTCCCAACAACTACCAAAAGACGCAGAAACTATACCACACAAAGATCAACTACACCAACCAATCAATCAAACAAGTCCTCAGAAAGTCCACAATCAGTACATGAGACCATAGAGACAGAACAGCAATCAGAAAAACAATCAGAGCATGAATCAGAACCAGAATTAGACCGAGAGCCAGTAAACAATCAGATATTACGCCAAATTTTATACACAAATGATTATCCAAAACCCAATCACTTAGAAAAATCATCTGTAAATAATTATGACAATGGAAAAGAATCAACGAAAGAAGACACAACATTTGATTTGCAATCAATGCCAGATCTAGAAACTGATGATGACGAATAAATGACAAGCACAAAGACTTAATCACGAACTCTTTTGTTACCTATAATCATCTTTATTAAAACAAAAAGAAAGAGAAAAAGAAGACAAAATTATTTACATTTGATAGACATTTGAACTTTGTTCCTAACCGACATTTCAGAGTGCCAAGGGGAAGGCCATGGTGGTGGCGGAGATCTTCTCCATCCTGGCATCCAGTGCTGTATTACTGAGGTGTATCTTTATTCCCAAATGTTATGTGATACTGCTGAAGCCAGATAGAAATATCCAGGAAAAGATAAAGAATAAATAGATTCCAGAGAGAGGAATTATTCTGGATCATTTCCTGCTCATTCCCACCAGAAGGATAATCAATTTTGAGGATCCATATAAGAGTATGGTCTGGGCCTTGGCATATTCCACCTTTTGACTCTTGTCTATGATAGAATAATTCCACATGATGCCTCTCATGAATTCTGTCTGCAGTAAGATGAGTTTTCAAAGCCTTCCCAAGGCATGGAAATACAACTTACATAAAGTCAGAATTGAGGAATGATATCAACATGTGTAATCATCTGTCTTCTTCAGCATATATCTTGCCATTTTCTGTTGTGCTATCTAGACGTATAATAAAATGTTCTGGACACCCCTGCTTTCTTTTATCTGAGCAATTCTAGTTGTAATGAATGCCAAGCTTCCAAATAATTCCCCATTCCAAATATTATGTATCTTCTTTCTTATTCCCATCCACCTCGAACCTTTCACCGAAGGTCCTACTAAATATTTTATCCATCTTTCCTACTGCCTAATTACCAAACTTTCTTCCTTTTCAACTTTGTCCCTTTTTACTCTTCATATTCTAGCAATCCCTGGGACCTACTTTTATCCAGATGAAACTCCTTCCTTCATCACTCTTTTCAATATTGGTTATAATTTCTGTCATGTTCTGCCATTCCCC
>NW_025366151.1:0-4864 GCF_016433145.1 Gracilinanus agilis | reverse complement strand
AATTTGGACTCCATACTAAAAGAAATTATTCAGCAAAACTGCACTGATGTTCTACAATAAGAAGGCAATATAGACATTGAAAGGATCCATAGATCACCCTCTACACTAGACCCAGAAAAGACAACCCCCGAGAATATAGTAGTCAAATTCAAGAGCTTCCAAATAAAAGAAAAAAATTTACAAGAAGCCAGAAAGAGACCATTCAGATATCAAAGAGTAACAATCAGGATCACACAGGATCTGTCAGCCTCCACACTGAAAGATGGCAAGGCTTGGAATATGATATTCAGAAAGAAAAGAGAATTGGGTCTACAACCAAGAATCACCTACCCAACAAAACTAACTATATACTTCCTGGGGAAAGTTTGGGCATTCAAATGATAAAAGATTTCCAATTATTTGCACAGAAAAGACCAGGACTAAATGTAAAGTTCGATATCCAACCACAAAAATCAAGAGAAACATGAAAAGGTAAATAAGAAACAGAGGGGGAAAGAAAGAAAACTTGTATTTTTTTAAATTTGCCTCTTTAAGGGCTTGAATATGATCTAATTATTGGTATTCCTATGTGGAGAAATGTTATGTATAATTCTCTGTAAGGAACTCTATTCACTATTATAGTATTCACTATTATAGTAATTAGAAGAATTATTCATAGGGAGAGGTTGGAATACTAAATGGTCTAGGATGATATGGGGGTGGGAAAGAGGAAGGTGAATACTAGAGGACAACAAGAGAAACTTGAATGAATAAGAAAAATAGGATATTCTATTATACACAAAGAGGGCACGGGAAGGGGAAGGGATGAATACTATTATAAGAAGGAGAGGAAGAGAGCATTAAGAGGTAATATATAAACCTTACTCTCAGTGTAATTAACCCCGAGAGCTTTATCCATTAGGATATAAAACTCTATCTAACCCTACTGAGAAGGTCAGAAGGGATAAACCAAGGGGAACAAGGGAGTGGGGATGTCAAAAAAGGGAGGGGAGAAGAAGGGGGAGGGAATTCATTAGGTCTTAAAAATAAAAAGAGGGGAATAATTAGGGAGGGGGCAGAAAGGGAAGTAAATTAAGGGAGGGGACAAGGGTTACTGGCATAAAGCAAACCACTGGTTTAAAAGGAAATAATGTAAGAAGAAGAGGTAGAACTAGGAGAGGATACCAAAATGTTGGTGAATACAAAACTAATAATTATAACTCTGAATGTGAATGGGATGAACTCGCTCATTAAAAAGAAGCAAATAGCAGAGTGGATTAGAAACCAAAATCCTACCATATGTTGTATACAAGAAACACATATGAGGCGGGTGGACATACACAGTTTTAAGGTAAAGGGCTTGAGCAAAATCCTTTGGGCCTCAAATGAGAAAAAGAAGGCAGGAGTGGCTATTATGATTTCTGACAAAGCCAAAGTAAAAATAGAAATGATTAAAAAAGACAGGGAAGTTCATTACATCCTGATTAAAGGCAATATAGACAATGAGGAAATAACAATGCTCAATATGTATGCACCAAATGGCATAGCAACCAGATTCATAAAGGAGCAACTGGCAGATCTTAAGAAGGAAATAGATAGTAAAACCATAATAGTGGGAGATCTAAACATCCCTCTTTCAGATCTAGACAAATCAAATCAAAAAATAAATTAGAAAGAGGTAAGAGAGGTGAATGAAGTCCTAGAAAAATTAGATTTAATAGATATGTGGATAAAAATAAATAGGGAAAAAAAGGAATACCTTCTTTTCAGCTGCACATGGTACATTCACAAAGATTGACCATGTACTAGGGCATAGAAACACTGCAAACAAATTCAAAAGTGCAGAAATAATAAATGTAACCTTCTCAGATCATAATAAAAATAATATTTAGTAAGGGCACCTGGAAAGGCAAATCAAAAACTAATTGGAAATTAAATAATATGATTCTCCAAAACCAGGTAGTCAAAGAAGAAATCATAGAAACAATCAACAATTTCATTGAAGACAATGACAATGATGAGACATCCTACCAAATTCTGTGGGATGCAGCCAAGGCAGTACTCGGGGGGGAATTTATATCCTTGAGTGCATATATTAACAAATTAGGGAGGGCAGAGATTAATGAATTGGGCATGCAACTTAAAAAATTAGAAAGCTAGCAAATTAAAAATCCCCAAATGAAAACTAAATTAGAAATACCAAAAATCAAGGGAGAAATTAATAAAATTGAAAGCAAAAGAACTATTGAATTAATAAATAAGACTAGAAGCTGGTATTTTGAAAAAACAGATAAAATAGACAAAGTACTGGTGAATCTAATAAAAAAGGAAAGAAGAAAACCAAATTGACAGTATCAAAGATGAAAAGGGAGAACTCACTTCTAATGAAGGGGAAATTAAGGCAATCATTAAAAACTATTTTGCACAATTATATGGCAATAAACATAGCAATCTAAGATATATCGATGAATATTTACAAAAATACAAATTGCCTAGATTAACTTGCATTTATTGTGTTATAAACATACACACACACACACACATACATACTCACATGTTTTCTACACCAACGGGATTTAAGCTCCTGGAATCCAAAGTGTATTTAATGATTGTCTCCATATCCCCATGATGTAGCCTCTGGACTCAAACATAGGAGGTGCTTAATAAATATTTCTTCACAACTTCATTGTCATTTATGAAGTCAGGAAATTCATTCACTGTCATCTTCAGGTCAGAAAGAATACTGCAGCATCTGAAGAAAGCAGGACAGAGAGCAGTTCATGTAAAGAGTAGTCTTCTATTCGTCTCCTTTCCAAATGATACCTAGATAGGAAAGGAGAATCCAAAAAGACAAAGAGTTACTTAAGATTTAACCTTGTCCAGGGATTCTCAATGGGTGCTTGATGGCCTGTTCTTCAGTCTAGGACAAGGATCAGTCCAGGAATTTCCTGAAAACAAGTTCCCATGGGACAAGGGTCAACTAGGGATTTCCCAAAACAAGGTTGTCTCAGGAAGTCAGACTAAATCAACAGTGAATTCAATTATTTTACTCTTAACTGTAATGGGAGAAGGATAGAGATAGGATAAGCTTTAAGAGAAGTGGAAGCCTGTCAGGAAGGCACATACTAGGAATTCAAGGTTAAGGATTTAGCAGACAGAAGGCAGAGGAGGAACAGTACAGAAGTGACAACAGCTAGAATGACTTGACTTCCTGTGGGAAGTTGAGGGTTTCCTGTCCAGGAAGAGTGGAGGAAAGGTGGGCTTATCAGAAGTCATCTACCTCACCTGACTGTAGAGAAGGAGTATACCTCTAATTCGTATTAGGAGTTATTCTATTTAACTGGGAAAGATCTAAAAAAGGAGGTGACCATACCTGCTTTTCTCATCATAAGGTTTTATCTAAAATTTCCTGTCAGATCAGCTTTGAGGTTTTTCCTTAGGGCTCAGACCCAATGGGGTGAACTTAGTTGGAGTTCATTCATAACGGTTTTTCTGAGACAGCTTTTGAGGAACGAATCGAATCAACTACTGAGGGTCATAGATACTTAGCTTCATCAGTTTGGGGGATACCTAGATAGAAACAGGGAGTTAAGTTAGCCCAAAGTCACAGAAGGCTCCCTCTTGGGAGGGACATAGAGGATTGCAGGTCATTAGCTAGATCCCTCAGAATTAGGGACTCCTTTTTCTGATCCTCAGTTTGTACACTTTCTCAAATAAAAGAGATTCTGTTTTTTATAACTATTGTCTCCAAGGTGTTTGTGCCATTGACTCAGGGAGAGAAGGTGATTTCGTTTTACTCTCACTAACCAGAGGTTAGAATACCAGGCTGTGTATTCAGGGAGATCCCTGAGTGGATCTATCACTATCCACATCTGTGGCTCTATCTCTCCATATAGAGATATAGATATAGATATATAAAATATATAGATATAGATATAGATAAAACGCACTTGAAGGAGGAATCATGCAGGTGAAGATGAAAGAAGTAAAAGCAAAATGATGAAACAGAAGTTGAGACAGCATTGTATAGATTTTAGCATACGGTGGATCGGTTTTAAGGGTAAAGTATTAATATTGTCTTTTCATAAGAGCAAAGCTTTGGAGAGATAAACAAGCGAAAAATGGCTGATAGATGCTTTAAAGGAAGTTTTTGAAATAAACATGGAAGCCTAGATTGGGGTGTGTTATCTTGGAAATAACACAGAATGACCAAGAAATCAATAAAACCCACTCTTTCCACAGGAATAGGGACATCCTTCAAATATGTCATCATTACATAGAGCCAAAAGTTAAACACCATTTGAAATGAAAGGCTCCACGCACCTGGGAAATATATCCCATGAAGAAAGCACTATGCTAAGTACCAACTCCCCTGGGAGAAGACACACGTCTTAGTGTCAGCTTTGCCCAGGGAGAAAACACATTAGCTGCTTTTCACCAAGAGTAAAGGGAATTGGGAGTCCTTCTATCCTCTGGATAATTAGGTAGCTCAAACAGGTTGGTAAACCTCTTTGCAGCCAGCAACTAGGGTATAAAGAAGTGTCAGCTGTAGCAAATCAAAGGCAGAGGTCAAACTATGAAACTGGGCTTCATGAGAGGAAAACTTTCATCCAATAGAGAAGCCTTCAAAACAAAAAGGTGCTTAATATTCCACCCAAAATAGGGGTACTTGGCACTGGGATTTCTACCAGTGTAAACTTTTCAATTAAGGGTAAACTGAATCATCTAAAAACCCACAATGACAGATGATAGCATGGGGCACATCCCTGGACCTGTTTCCAATGGGAGCACCACATACAAGGCTTTGAAGTGGCCTTGGCAAGGAACCCTGGATCAGCTACTGTAATTCATGCATATAAAGGAAGTGCCTTGTGACACACCCTAC
>NW_025366150.1:0-7232 GCF_016433145.1 Gracilinanus agilis | reverse complement strand
ATATATATATGTACATATATATGTATGTATGTATGTATGTATGTATGTATGTATACCTTCCCCCTTTTGTTTTTTATCTCTTTGGAATACAAATCTATTAATGATATTTCTGAGTCAAAAAGTATGTACTGTTTTATATTGTGCATAGGTCCAAATTATTTCCAGAATGGTTAAAATCAGTTCACAACTCTTCCAACAGTGCATCAGTTTCTCAATTTTCCCACATGCCTTCAAGTTTTGTCATTTTCCTTTTCTGTTATAAGTCAATTTGATAGGTATGGGATAGATATTTTAATTTTTATTTCTCTAATTAATAATGATTTAGAACATTTTTTGCATTATTAGAGATATCTTTAACTATTTTGTTTAAGAACTGACTATATTTCTTTTCCACATTTATGAATTTGGAATAGTAAATCACTTTATTTTTCTCACCCTCAGTTTCCTCATTTGTAAAGTGAAAGAATTTGATCAGAATGCCTCAGAGGCTCCTTCACAATTTATACTGTTGATACGTGTCAGTAAAAATCACATCTGATTTTCTGTTGATATTTAAATGACCAATACACACATTTCAAAAGTTTTCATTTTTCTCCTTTTGAGTTAATGCTTAGAATAAACACTTCTCAAAGTATTCTATTTTATTTTATATTTGAAAATGTCTCTTTAAGTAGCTGATTCCCTTTCAATAAAGTGACTACTTGAAAAAGACAGTCTTATGCAGTGACAGAATCTACAGACTTTGATGTGAGGGTTATTTTTTTCTCAATTGGGAATTTGAATTCAAATTTGAGTGGGCTTGTATCCAACTGAATACTCTGAAGGGTTTCTACAATGCCAATCAGTCTAGAGTGCTGGGTTCTTGAGCTGCTATGTTAGAGTACACTCTACAACATGAACCTCTTAACTTTTTATGCAACAAATAGAAACACCACTTACATCTCCTGTCATTTTCAGAGATGATGAGAAAATAGTAAGAAGTAAGGCTTATAAGTTTTACAAAGCTTCTGCTAAAATATGGATTTCAACTGAGCTCTTCACTTAGGTAAAATCTCTAGCTTTAGATGAAAGTGGGTTACTTATATAAACTTCCCTTGAATTTCACTTGTCATCACCCTTACACCTACCACCAGAAACTACTTCTGTCAAGAATATTAGAAACACCCAGAAGCCTCCAGGGGACCCAGAGCTGCTTTGTACTCAACTGTGGAGCAGTGGCTGATATGAGACACCATCATTCTTACTAGTGCTAGGAAAGGAAGATTAGTTTTTCCACCAAAATATGTCTAACTCTCACCAAGGGAGTACTAAGGTATGTTACAATAACTTCATTTTTCTTTGCAGGTTTCATCAAGGGTAGAAACTGAGTTATATATGCAGTAGGACATTCCTCCACTAAAATCCCCAAAGTTCATCTTGTGTCCTTTAAAAATATAAGGACAGAACACACACACACACACACACACACACACACACAAATGACTTCAAATAAAAAGCAATGACTGTGAGCTTCACTTTTCATTTTCAGGAAAATCTTTAAAAAATCTTAAATTCTCTTGAATGAAAAGGCATAAAAATTAGGCTTCCAGAAGTGTTCTTTTTGAAGCATTTTTTCTCTGATTAAGTGAAAAAAAAGTCTGAGTAATGAATCTGAAATTAGATATTGGTATCCTCCAGGCTAGGAGTTTTTCTAAGTAGAAGACTGTATTGATCCAATGTCTGGCTTATGAATATAAAGTGAAATCCATTATAAGGAAAAGTGAAACCATTAGGCTCCTCAACCATTCAATTAGGCTATTACTTTATCTACCTTAATTGATACTGCTAATAGTATCATATATAATTGTTCCATATAGGTAGAGAACGTGCTTGTTAATGAGTCTTAGCTAATTCACAGAGTGACATTTAAGCAATAGCAGCAGACCAGTACATGGGCCCATGATCAATGTGCAACATATTGCTTTTGCCTTACACAGGGGTAATTTAAAATGGGTCATGTTTATTTAAAGTTAATTCTGATGCATCTCAGTTTATTTTCTGGGCAATGTGGACTGCTTTGGGAAAGGCAGTCACCCGGGGACATGAATTCACTATGGCAACTGATGGTCAAATGTTTTTGAAATTTCGTCTTGGTCATTGCTTCATAAACAAAGTACTTTTTAAAATTGAATGGAACCAGAAATCAATGTTGTCTACAGACTCTCAACCTTAATTACTTTGTGGTGTGTATTTTTTATAAAAAAGGAACTTAAAAAATCAAATGTATTTCACTATATTCATTTTGGTTATTATTGTTGAAAATCTTGTTTCAGAATTAGAGAATATAAAATAAAATGTACCTAGTCAGCCTAGATAATGGTGCACTGGATAGAAGACTTCTCTTATCCACAAAATCTGGTTTCATGTCTGCATCTCTAACACATACTGTCTGTAAGATCCTAGGAAATCCATTTATGCTCTAAGTTGAACTTTATAAAGTAAAAATGAGTAGCTGATCCATATGAGAAAGTGGAGATTTTGTCACTGGAATTTGGCAAATCAAAGGTCTCAGCCAAAAAAGATGAAAGGAAGTAAATAATTTATTAGAATGTATTTGCTATTTGAATAGAGCCAGAACTTTCAGCTTTAATGACTTCAAGGAAGTGAATTTAGTTAAACCATGTTAACTCTTTCAAGAACATAGTGATACATTGAAAATAAATGTTTGGAAGCAACTTTTTTATGTCTATGGAGAAGATCATATATTATTTTTTACTGAGTTGATATGCTAACAGATGTCTTTCGTTCTTTGGTAATATACTTAAGACATATGAGTTGACATGTGGTATCTGAAAGGCATAGAAGATTTACCAATAGAATTTCCTTTTGTATTATGCTATATGAAGTGAGAAAGAATACCTCTGTCTTATGTGTAGGCATACATCAATGGATACAGTCAATATCTTAAAAGAAGCATCATGTAAGTGAAAGCTAGAGTATTATTGGAGAGTATGTGGTCTAGAATTTCCTGGAACATTGCTTTTGCCCACTCCATGCCAGGGTCAGTATATTCTCATTATGTATGAAATATGTTTTATGTAGATTCTGCCTTTTACTACAATAAATCAAGGCCACATTTTATTAGGAAATAAACTGAAGTGACAAAAATATTTATTAACTTTCCTGTGATTTGTACACAAATCTTCAGTCTTTTAAATCTTCAGTCGTTTTATAGACAAGCAAAATATGACTTCTGAAACAGTTTAAATGTACATGAGCAGATTCATTTCTTTAAATAGTATTTTCTATTTTACTCTAGTATAACAATGGATCTCTGTTTTCTTTGATATGCCTATTGATTCTATTATTAAAGATAACATATCACTCAAGCCTTCTTATCCTATACTACACTTGTCCACACTTTTGTAAAAATAGTCAATAAAAGGTTCTTACAAACACTAGTGACCATCATCTAGTTCTGATCATGTTTCTGGACAGTAGATTAAGTTATAGGTTGCCCACCAAATACAGTATTTCTGGTGATATAATTTTTACAAAAGAAAAAAATAATTCAGTAGAGAAATGATGGAAGAACAATTGTACTTCATACTCATTTGTTTTCCTTTTTTCATCTGAAAATAATTGTCATATAATTTGGTTTTGCTGAGTATTATTCATTCATATTTATATGGACCCCTGAAATAATTTCCAAACAAAACATTTCATTTCTGTGCCTTTTATAGTATTTGGGTCAAAAAAGTCAATCAATGGTAATATACTATAGTTTAATTATTTTTATTTTTAATTTTTTCAGTTACATGTAAACGTCATTTTTAACAATTATTTTTTGACATTTTACAATGCAGATTCTCTCTCTCCCTCTCTCTCATCCTAATTAGCCTGATAGAGTTTTTACCAGTGTTTTCATGTAACATATATATTGCCATATTGTTTTTAGTATTGGATTTCCCTAATCCTGAGAAGTAAAGGCTGAAATACTTGACTACTAACACATTACAATTTATTTCCCCCTCTTTTTTCCTTTAGAATTTCCTTTAGAAATTTGGATTTTATATCATTTACTACATATGTTTAGTTTTGTTATTGTTTCATTGTCTAATGTTTCTTTTATCAAGATGTAATTTCCTTCCTAATCTCCTTTAATTAGATAATTTTAATTTGCTTTTGCTTTTTTTCTGAAATCATGATTACTACCCTTATTTTTATTTTGTTTTATTTTGTTTTGTTTTACTGTAGGTGAGACATAGTAGATTTTGTTCCAGCTCCTTACTTATATTCTATCTGTGTCTCTTTTCTTTAAATGTGTTTCTCTTGGATGGTATATTGTAGCATTGTGGTTTTTAATTCACTCTACTATCCTTTTCTGTTTTATGAGTGTGTTCATTCCATTTACATTCATACTTATGATTGCCAATTTCATTTTTTGTTTCCTTCCACCTTATTCTCCCTTTGTATACCCTTCTCTTTCTACTTTTAGCCTTTCCCTTTTCACAGACATTTTGCTTCGGACTACTGTTTCTTCCAATTCACTCTCCTGTTTTGTACACCACCACCTTGCCTCATACCCTCCTCTCCTACTTAAGTGTAGGGTACTGTAGATTTCTTTAACTGACTGAGTGTGTTTTTTAATCAATTAGTAAAGTTTAAGTATTTCCCACCATCCCTCATCTTCTCCACTATATTGACTCATCTATCTCCCTTTTATCTCTTATCCCCATGTGTTCCTCTCTCCTATACTTTGATTGTGTGTGTGTGTGTGTGTGTGTGTGTGTTTTATATCAGTTCATTCCCCAAGTGATGGACACTCCCTCAGTTTCTAATTCTTTACTACCATAAAAAGAACTGTTAAAATATTTCTTTGGGGGCAGATAGGGGGTTTAATAGATTGAGGGCCAGACCTAATAGATGGGAGGTCCTGGACTGAAATCTTGCCATTGCTATTTCCTAGTTGTGTGACCCTGGGCAAGTCATTTAACCCCCATTGCCTAGCATTTACCACTCTTCTGCTTTGGAACCAATACACAGTATTGATTTTAAGATGGAAGGTGTAACATTGACATGGCAGGGTGGAATTCTTGCAAGTTATGATGTCAAGCCTCAACCCAGAATTCCATCCCCAACCCCCAGAGGACTCTGTGTGAGGGGACAGTTTAAGGTAGTTAGGGGCAGTTGGTTTATGGGGTTGGAAGTAAGCAGACCACTATCTGATGGTCCCAGATCTGGTTGCCCTGGAGAGAGTTTTAGTTTGAGAACATTTTAAAGCCATTTATAGTTTCTCTACTGCTAATCTGTTAGCTAGATTAGACCTTCAGCAACAACATAGCTGTTATTATTTTGTTATTTATAGGCTTTGAGGGCAAACAATCTGTAAAGAATACCTCTCCCTTCTGGGGGGAGGGGCTGTTTCAACCTAAAAGTTTAGGGCTTCCCAGAACCTTTCTGTCCTTGACAAAACCCCCCTCCCTTCCCTTCCTCATCAGTAAACCTTCATCTTTTGGGAGCTGTGCCTGGCTATTGTTTTGTGAATACTCACAACCTCCTTCAAGCCTAGTTCCTTCAGCTGTGTGGCTCAAACAAGTCAGATCCTCCTTCTATCCCTGATTGTTCAAAACATCAAGCTTCTCGGAGTTCTGGGTTAAGATGGCGGCAGAGTAAGAAGCAGCTCTTAACCTCTCCTGACTGAAACACACAAAACTCCTCAAGAGGACATAAAAACAAGTCCAGACGAACTGAGGAACCCCACAACAGGGCACAGCGTGGAAGGTACGTGGAATCGAGACATTTCCAGGCTATGAAGGGCTCTCACTAAATCGCGGGCTGAGCAACCGCCCCACCCCCACCCCCTCCACACTCAAAATCTATATAGCTCTGAAGCCAGCTAAAAAGAAATAGAGCAAGTTTGGGGCACCCATCAAGTCATTGGCAGCTCCGGGGCCTGTTCCTGAGAGAAGCAAGATTTAGGACCCCAATAAGACAGAGCTTATTGAGTGCGAGGGCAGAGAGTGGATGCCTAGCGCAGAGCTCACAGGCACTGGCAGAGGCGTGGGTGGAGGCAGACACAGCCAGGAACTAAAGCTCTGAAAACCTGAGTGGGGAACCAGTGCAGACCAGTATACGACTGTGAAAGCAGTGCCCTGAGACTTGTAAAGGAACCTCCTGCAGAGGATCAAGCAAGGGGGTCCACTAGGGGGCTTGATCTTGGAAAAAACCAGATCTCAGACCTCAGGTACCAATAGACCGCGGACAGACACTGAGCGCGAGGATAAACCTGAGAAGCTGCTGGGCTAATGATGGCTACTCAACCTCAGGAAAGTCAGAAGAGAAAGAATAACAACAAGAAAAAGAAGCCCTTAACACTTGACAACTTTTACACAGAGAAAATCCAGACAACCGAGCAAACAGAGGAGGAGAACAAACAAGCATCCGGACCCTCCTCAAATAAGGAAAACTCCTCACAAGCTATGGAAGAGTTCAAAACTGAGATTTTGAGGAAAATGGAAGAGATCTGGCAAGAAAATAACTGTTTAAAAGGTAAAATCTTGCAATTGAACACAAGAAATGACCAGATTGAAAAGGAATTCCAGAAGATTATGGCCGAAAACCAAAAGATTATAGCCGGAAATCAATCCCTAAAGGCTAGAATCGAGCAATTGGAAGCTAACGATCTCTCAAGACAACAAGAACAAATAAAACAAAGTCAAAAGACTGAAAAAATAGAAGGAAACATGAAATATCTCAATGAGAGAGTGACAGACCAAGAAAACCGGTCTAGAAGAGACAATTTGAGAATAATTGGTCTTCCAGAAAAAACAGAAATTAATAGAAACCTGGACTCCGTACTAAAAGAAATTATTCAGCAAAATTGCCCTGAAGTCCTACAACAAGAGGGCAATATAGACATCGAAAGGATTCATAGAACACCCACTACATTCGACCCAGAGAAGAAATTGGTTAGAAATATTATTGCCAAATTCAAAAGCTTTCAAGCAAAAGAAAAAATTTTACAAGAAGCCAGAAAGAGACAATTCAAATATCAAGGAGCACCAATCAGGATCACACAGGATCTGGCAGCCTCCACGCTAAAAGACCGTAAGGCTTGGAATACGATATTCAGAAAGGCAAGAGAGCTGGGCCTGCAATGACGGATCAACTACCCATCAAAATTGACTATATATTTCCAGGGGTAAGTATGGGCATTCAACAAAATTGAAGAATTCCAGGTATTTGCACAG
>NW_025366149.1:0-8665 GCF_016433145.1 Gracilinanus agilis | reverse complement strand
GAGGGGTGCGGGGGGGGGGTTGAAGGGGAAAGGTGGAGCATGAATCACGTAACCATGTCAAAAATGAATATTAATAAATGTTAAAAAAAAAGGCAAACTTAAAAATTATAAGTTTTCTTTCTTTCCCCTCTGTTTCTTATTTACCTTTTCATGTTTCTCTCGATTTTTGTGGTTGGATATCAAACTTTCCATTTAGCCCTGGTCTTTTCTGTGCAAATACTTGGAATTCTTCAATTTTGTTGAATGCCCATACTTTCCCCTGGAAATATATAGTCAATTTTGATGGGTAGTTGATCCGTGGTTGCAGGCCCAGCTCTCTTGCCTTTCTGAATATTGTATTCCAAGCCTTATGGTCTTTTAGCGTGGAGGCTGCCAGAGCCTGTGTGATCCTGATTGGTGTTCCTTGATATTTGAATTGTTTCTTTCTGACTTCTTTTTAGATTTTTTCTTTTGCTTGAAAGCTCTTGAATTTGGCAATTATATTCATGGGCGTTTTCTTATCTGGATTGATTGTTGTGGGTGTTCTATGGATCCTTTCAACATCTATATTGCCCTCTTGTTGTAGGACTTCAGGGCAATTTTGCTGAATAATTTCTTTTAGTATGGAGTCCAGGTTTCTATTAATTTCTGTTTTTTTTCTGGAAGACCTATTCATCTCAAATTGTCTCTTCTAGACTAGTTTACTTTGTCTGTCACTCTCTCATTGAGATTTTTCATGTTTCCTTTTTTTCAGTCTTTTGACTTTGTTTTATTTGTTCTTGTTGTCTTGAGAAATCATTAGCTTCTAATTGCTCAATTCTAGCCTTTAGGGATTGGTTTTGGGCTATAATCTTTTGGTTTTGGGCTATGATCTTTTGGTTTTCGGCTATAATCTTCTGGTTTTCCTTTTCGCTCTGGTCATTTCTGGTGTTCAATTTGCTTATTAGTTCATTTGATTTCTGAGCCTCACTTTCCAATTGCAAGATTATACCTTTTAAACTGTTATTTTCTTGCCAGATCTCTTCCATTTTCCTCAAAATCTCAGTTTTGAACTCTTCCATAGCTTGTGACCCATTTTCCTTATTTGATGTGGGTCCGGATGCTTGTTTGTTCTCCTCCTCTGTTTGCTCGGTTGTCTGGATTTTCTCTGTGTAAAAGTTGTCGAGTGTTAAAGATTTTTTTTTCTTCTTGTTAATCTTTCTCTTCTGAACTTCCTGAGTCTGTGTAGCCATCATTAGCCCAGCAGCTTCTCAGCTTTATCCTCTCACTCAGGGTCTCTCCGTGGTCTTTTGGCTCCTGAGGTCTGGGGTCTGGTTTTTTCCAAGGTCAAGACCCCTGGTGGACCCCCTTGCTTGATCCTCTGCTGGAGGTTCCTTTACAAGTCTCAGGGCGCTGCTTCCACAGTCATATACCCGTCTGCACTGGTTCCCCACTCAGGGTTTCAGAGCTTTAGCTTGTGGCTGTGTGTGCCTCCACCCACGCCTCCGCCCGTACCTGCGCTCTGTGCCCGCGCTCAGGGTTCGTGTGCTTTCTTTAGCTTTTTGGGGTCCCAAATCTTGCTGCTCTCAGGAACAGGCCCTGGAGCTGCCAATGACTTGATGAGTGCCCCCAAACTTGCTCTATTTCTTTTTAGCTGTCTTCGGCACTATAATTAGTGTGTGTGGAGGGGTTGGGGGTGGGGTGGTTGCTCAGCCCGAGATTTAGTGAGAGCTGTTTCACCCCTTTATAGCATGGAAATGCCTCGATTCCACATACCTTCCACACTGTGCCCTGTTGTGGGGTCCCTCCATTCGTCTGGACTTGTTTTTATGTCCTCTTGAGGAGTCTTGTGTGTTTTGGTCAGGAGAGGTTAAGAGCTGCTTTTTACTCTGCCGCCATCTTAACCCGGAAGCCTCATGTGTGTTTCTTGTAGACAACATTTGGTAGGATTTTGGTTTCCAATCACTCTGCTATTTGCTTCTGTTTAATGGTGAGTTCATCCCATTGACATTCAGGATTATAATTATCAACTGTGTATTCTCAGACATTTTAATTCTCTCTCCTTGCCCTGCCCTTTCTTCTTTCACAATTTCCTTCTATACTAGTGTTTTGTTTTTAATCAGTTCCCCTAATCACCTCCCTTATTGTACTTCCCTTTCTCCCCTTTCCCTACTTATTCCCCTCTTATTCTTCTTTAGGTTGTTTTTAAGCTAACCACCCTTACCTTCTTTCTCCCTAGTGTTTCTTCCCTCCCCACCAGTCCTTTTGTTACCCTTTTACTTCTAGATAGGGTATGAATCTATTCTCTTCCCCAGTGCATCTGTTTATTCTTCCCTCTTTAAGTTAATTTCAATGCACTTAAGTATTAAGTATTTCTTCTCTCCAAACTCTTTACCCTTCTTCTCCTTTGTTCACCTCATGTGCTTCTTTATATAATATACATTTACTCCATTTTGTCTGTTTTCCCATTTTTCTTAATATTGTCTCCTTTTTTCCTTCTAGTTTTATATATATTTATACATACATACATATATATCTTGACATTTAATCCTATATATTTTGTCACTGTTCCCTCTAATTAAACTTCTTCTAGTTACCCCGTTGATAAAAAAATTTTTAAATATTTACTAATATCTTCTTATCTTCTAGGGATACAAATCAATTGAACTGAATGGGTCCCTTAAAGAAAAGATTTTTCCCCCACTCTCTTAATTACCTCATGGTGATTCTCTTGAGTTCTGAGTTTGGGCAGCAAACTCTCTGTTAAATCCAGTTTTTTTCTTTATGAATGCTTGGAAGTTTTCAATTTTATTGAATGACAATACTTTCCCCTGCAAAAATATAGTCAGTTTTGCTGGAAAGTTGATTCTTGGTTGTAAACCCAGTTGTCTTGCTTTCTGAAATATTGTATTCCATGCCTTCTGGTCCTTCAATGTAAATTCAGCCAGATCCCGTGTTATCAGAACTGTGGTTCCCTGGTATATGAATGACTTCTTCTTAGCAGCTTGTAGTATTTTTTCTTTGTCTGGTAGTTTTTGAATTTGGCTATAATATTCCTGGAAGTTGTCAGTTGTGGATTAAATGTAGGAGATGATCTGTGGATTCTTTCAATTTCTACTTTTCCCTCTTGTTCGAGAATGTCAGGGCAGTTTTCTTGGATAATTTCCTGTAGGATGATGCACAAACTTTTTCTTTTGTCATGATGTTCCTGTAAACCAATAATTCTTAAATTGTCTCTTTGAGATATGTTTTCCAGATCATTGGTTGTATCAATGAGGTGCTTCATATTGTCCTCAAATTTTTCATTTTTCAAAATTTTTTTATATGTTTTTGGTGCCTTGTGAAGTCATTTGCTTCTAGTTGTTGAGTTCTATTTTTTAAATAAAATTTCATCACTGGCTTTTTGGTCATCCTTCTACTTCTGCTCTGATTTTTCTTTATAGATCATCTTTTGCCTTCTATTCTTTGTTTTTAAGCTGGTCAATTTTAGCCTTTAAGATGTTATTTTCTTGTTTTTGTTCATGTTATTTTTTAGATTTTTTTCAAATTTTCTTTGGCCTCTCTTGATTGCTTTTTGAGTTCCTGAAGTTCTTGAGTTAATTGAATTTTCATATTTTCCAAAACCTTTTTCCAATTTGCTGGGGCTTCCTCCTCTTCTTCTATTTCATTTTCTCTTTTTTGCTTCATGCAAAGAAGCTGTCAGATGTGATTTTTCTCTTTTTCTGTTGTTTACTTATATTTTTTTCCTTCTCTGTTCTGCTAGGTTAAGCAGATGAATTTAATGAGTCTTGGTGAAAGATCTTCCCCCAGATGTCAATGGAGGTTTGTAGTTACTTTTTCTGCAGTCTTTGTGGCAGGGGTGTTGGAATTTCCCTACCCTCTGAAGACTTCTTGTCTGTCCAATTGATGGGATTAAACCTCGATTAGTCTGTATTACTTAATGTACCCTGAGACTAAAACCTTAAGAGAAGAAAATAAAAAAATGTGGGGGTACATGATGGAGTGTTTTTGCTGACCTGTCCAGCGGTAGGTTCCCTCTTTTCTGTCCTGCTGTTAGTCCTGGTTTTCTTTCCTCTCAAAACCCTTTGTTCTCTATCTTGGTGTGGTAAAGGCTGTTGGTCTGAAGTTTTGGTAAATCTAAGCCACCATCTTCCAAGCATTTTTGCTGTGTTTTTCTGCCTTTCTCCTCTAGCCAGCTCCCTGGTGCCTGTGTTCAACTCCCCAAATCCGGTACCAGCAAGACCCTCTCTGGCCACTGAGCCCATCTGACAGGAGATTTCAGGGGCCACTGGAGACTCTGCACACACTGTGGAGTAGGGGTCCTGGGATTCCCCTTCTATACCCTCATGCCCAACCGTTCCAGAATTCAAGCCTTTTCCTTGATATACCTCTTGAGCTGTGCAGCAGTAGGATTCCCCTGCTCTGTCCTGTTGTTAGATTTGGTCCTCTTTCTCCTCGCTGCTCTTTGTTTCCAATCTTGGTGTGGAAAGGGTGTGCAGGTTTTAGGATTTGCGCTAAGCCACTATCTTCCCAGAAACCAACATCTGATTTTTTTATTGTAACCTCATGCCTCTGCTGTGAGAAAGAAGATATATTTCACTCTGACTTCTGAGGGACCCTAATCTACATCACTTAAAATTCGTTGTTGACATAATAATATTTTAATCTACATCATTTTCATCTTCATGTATAGATTTCTTTTGATTCTACATATTTTCTTCAACAAGATTTCATAAAACAAAAACAAAAACCTCCTGTTTAAACTCCTTATATTCCTAAATCCTTCCTAATAATATTCAATTATACTCAAATAATTCCTTTAAAAATCATTGCTTCATCAATAGATACCTAGTTTTTCTTGAAGTATTAGCTATCTCAGAATGTGGTTATTAATATTATAAATTTCTATTCATTTGTTTGTTTTTAACTTCCTTGAGATATATACCCAGCATACAAATTGAGGATTTTATTTGAAATCATGAAGATTAATTTTATACATCTGACTTCATTAAAATATATAATACATTTCACACATTATTTTCAAAACTGTTAGTTTTTTTATTGATATGATCAATTATGCTTAAAGTTTTCTTTTTATCAAACCAGCCTATATTCATGGTGCAAATCCACGTTGGTCATAGTTACTGATCCTGGTGATATATTCCTGTGATATCCCTAGTAATCATTTTAATTTATAATTTTTGCATCTATACTCATTGAAGAAATTGACCTATGATTACTTCTCTGTTTTTATTCCTGGATTAGGTATCATCTCCATATTAGTATGATAAGAGAATTTAGTAGAGTTTCTTCTATACTGATTTTCCAAATCAGTTTATGTAGTATTGGGATTAAATGATTTTAATTGTTTGATAGAATTCACTTATGAATCCATCTGATCAGGTGAATATTTTCTTTCAGAAATAGGATTATTTGAGTATTCAATTTTATCTTTTATTAATCTAGAAAATTTATACTGTTGTAATTATCTATTAATGTCACTTAGATTTCAGATTTATTGGTATAGAATTGGGCAAAATACTTCCTAATGATTGCTTAATTTCTTCTTTGTTGATGGTGAAATTCACTCTTTTCATTTTTGGTACTGGTAATTTAACTTTCTTTTCTGCTTTTTGTAATCAAATTAACCAATGCTCTATTGATTTTATTTGTTTTTTCCCAAATTATTAATTCATTGGCTCTTTTTATTTCAAATTTATGAATTTCTCCTTTGATTTTTAGGATTTCCAATTTGGTCTTTAATTGGGAATTTTATACTTGTTCTTTTCCTAGGTTTTTTTTTTAATTTGCATGCTCAATTTCTCATTTTTGCCTTTCCTATATTTTACTGATGTCAGAGTTTAGAGATATAAAATTTTCCTGAAGTACTTCTTTGGCTGTATCCCATAAATTTTGACATGTTGTTTCCTTATTGCTATTCTCTTTAATGAAATTATTGATTGTTTTAATAATTTGTTCTTTGACCTATGCCACTTTTTAGAATCATATTATTTACATTCCAATAAAATTTTAATTTATCTTTACTTGGACCCTTATTGATTATAATTTCATCTAATTTTGTTCTATAAAAGATGCATTTATTATTTCTTCTTTCCTGTATGTGTTTGTGAAATTTTTATGTGCCAATACATGGTCAAATTTTCTGTACACTGCCTTGTTCAAGGGCTTGGGGTCTCACTGCAGATGTACCTGAGGGTTTGGAACTTCAAGGATGGGCATAAAAGTGCTCTGCTCAGGGAGAATCTTAGGATCTGGATTTTGGCTTGGACCCAGGTTGAGAACCTCAAGCAATGGGGGAGGGGGAATGCTTGCTTTTGGATTGGATTGGTGGTCCTTGGTGAAGCTTTTTTTGTGATCAATATTCCCTTTTCACTCTAGGGAAATAGACCTTCTCTATCTACCTTTCAAGTTGTTTTCTTTTTACTTTTTTTCTCTTTCTTTTTAAATTTACTTATTTATTTAATTAATTTAGAATATTTTTCCATGTTTCATGATTCATATTCTTTCTCTCTCCTCTTCCCTCTCTCCTCCCAATGAACAATCCCACTGGGTTTTACATGTATAATTGATTAAGATCTATTTCCATATTAATATTTGCAATAGAGTGATTGTTTAGAGTCTACATCCCCAATCACATACCCATTGAACCATGTGATCAACCTAATGTGGTTTTTCTTCTGTGTTTCTAGTCCCATAGTTATTTCTCTGGTTGTGGATAGTGTTCTTTCTCATACATCCCTCAGAATTGTCCTGGATCACTGTATTGCTGCTAGTAGGGAAGTCCATTACATTTGATTGTGGCATAGTATATCAGCCTCTGTTACAATGTTCTCTGGGTTCTGCTCCTTTCTCTCTGCATCAATTCCAGTTCATCATCCCTTTTAGCACAATAATATACCATCACCAACAGATACCGCAATTTGTTCAGCCATTCCCCAATTAAAGGGCATCCCCTCATTTTCCAGTTTTGTGCCACCACAAAGAGAGAAGCTATAATTATTTTTGTACATGTAATTTTTCTTAGATTGTCTCTTTGGGGTACAAACCCAGCAGTGGTATGGCTGGATCAAAAGGCAGGGGGTCTTTTAAAGCCCTTTGTGCATAATTCCAAATTGCCTTTCAGAATGGATGGATCAATTAGCAATTCTACCAGCAATGCATTAGTCTCTCAATTTTGCCACATCCCCTCCAATATTTATTACTTTCCTTTGCTGTTATATTAGCCAATCTGCTAAGTGTGTGGTGGTACCTCAGACCTGTTTTGATTCGCATTTTTCTAATTATGAAAGATTTAGAATACTTTTTAATATGCTTATTGATAGTTTTGATTTTTTTATCTGAAAACTCCCTATTCATGTCCTTTACCCATTTATCAATTGGGGGATGGATTGATTTTTTGTACAATTGATTTAGCTACTTGTAAATTTGAGTAAATAGATCCTTGTCAGAGTTTTTTGTTATAAAGATTTTTTCCCAGTTTTTTGTTTCCCTTCTAATTTTAGTTGCATTGGTTTGTTTCTACAAAACCTTTTTTAATTTAATGTAATCAAAATTATTTATTTTATATTTTGTGATATTCTCAATCTCTTGCTTGGTCTTAAATTATTTCCTTTCCCATAGATGTGAAAGGTATACTATTCTATGTTCATCTAATTTATTTATAGTTTTCTTCTTTATATTTAAGTCCTTTACCTATTCTGAATTTATCTTGGTGTAGGATGATATGTTGACTTAAACCTAATCTCTCCCATATTATTTTCTAATTTACCTAGCACTTTTTGTCAAATAGTGGGTTTTTGTCCCCAAAGGTGGGATCTTTGGGTTTATCGTACATTAGCTTGCTGAGGACATTTACCCTAAGTTGTTTTCTGCAGGAAAATTGTTTTGCTCTATCCCCTTGTTGTTTCTGTCACTCCAGCATTCATTTTGAAGTGTTATTTTAAGGTTAGTTGGAGAATTCTCAGAAACTCAAGTTTTTCTGGCCTCTATTCCATCATCTTGGCTTCACTTCCCATTCCACTTTCCACCCACTCTTTTTTTTTTTTTTTTCAATATATGAAATATATTGGAATCAAAGCATTATAACAGGTAAAATTATCATCTATAATCACCTATGCATAACATTCACTCATAAATATTAACAACAAATTTTAATATATATTGCCATGTTGAACACTCAGAACCATATGGAATGAAAGCTCTAGGAATAAAGAGACCTAGCAGAATAAATCAGCTATGTAGGAATAAGTAGAGGTGCATGTCATTCCTATTGCCCTATTAATAACTCTTTTAATTAGGTCTCTTTATATTTTTGCTTTGTCTCTTTCTTTTTTTTTTTTTTTTTTTTTGCATTTAGAGACTAGTGAAATTTTATTTTTGTACTTTGGTAGGCTATGAAATAATTTCATATTATTTATTTATTTATACATTTATACAATTTTAACAAAATAATATTTATAATATTTACATTTTAAATTTTAGAATTAGAAGACTACTGAGAAGTAGTCTGGTTCAGATTTCTATCCAACATAGGATCTCTTATTGTGCCATAGAGAAAATGCCCTTAACCTAAAAATAAAATAATTAAATTAAAAAAAATTTTAAAGATAAAATAAAACTTAAATAATGTATTCTTTTTATATGCTTGTGTAACCACATGAAGTATAATGACTTGGATTTTTTTTTT
>NW_025366148.1:0-7483 GCF_016433145.1 Gracilinanus agilis | reverse complement strand
TATATATATATATATATATATATATATATATATATAATCATAATACATATTTCCTTGTTTGTCACATTGTGAAACACGATACATATTGCTTATACTAGAGAAAAATTCACAGAGGAAATAAAGTGAAGAATATGTTTCAATTTACATCCTATCCGTTCCTTCTACACGGTGGATCAGTGGATATCCTTTTTTTTGTCATGAGCCCCTTGGAGTGTCCTGGATCCTTTTGCCTTCTGTGAAGATGGGGTTAACTCTCTCCTATTTATTCTTTAGATTTTTGTTACTAGGGATGTATACAACCCCACTTAATCCTTAAATGGGGGAGGGAGGTCTATGACCTATGTGTGCTAGTACAAATCACAAACAACTGACTGCTCCCTGGACAGTCTGAAATAAAGTTAAAGATGCCATTGGCCCATGTAAAAGTGGAAGGTAGACACAGGAAGTCACAAAGAACTGCTTTTAAATATGATGGTAACTTCCTGTGAGGAGGTTTTTTCTCCTTTAAACTTGGCCTTGGAGGAGCTTGAGTTTGAGATCTCAGACTGCTTCCCTTTGGACTTGCCACGTGGGTGAGTGTAAAAAAGGCTGGCTCTCTTTCCTTGGCTTTTCTGGAGACACTAGCCTCCAGAGAGGCCCCTCGTCTTGGAGGAGGACTCGTGCCTTGAAGTCTTGTTAAATTAACCTCTGTACCCCCCTTTTGCTGGAGTCTCTGAAACCCTGCCTGGTTTGTACTAGGCCGGAGTAATTATCTCTCTGTCTCTCTCTCATTTTCTTTGTTTTCACTCTTTCTATTTGTAAATAAACTATCATAAAAGTCAATCTGACTTGAGTCTTTCATTTGGAATTAAATACTTAATTCCTGGTGACCAAACTCTTAAATATTCAGTCCAACCATGATTTTTATCCTTACAGTTGTTGATAATAGTTAAGTCATTCATAGTTAATCATCATACATTATTGTTGTTACTGTGCACAATGGTCTCCTGGTTCTGCTCCCTTCACATTGTATCACTTCATATGTCTTTCCAGGGTTTATAAAACACATTTTAAAAGAAATAATTTTTTTTTAAACCCTTGTACTTCGGTGTATTGTCTCATAGGTGGAAGATTGGTAAGGGTGGGCAATGAGGGTCAAGTGACTTGCCCAGGGTCACACAGCTGGGAAGTGGCTGAGGCCGGGTTTGAACCTAGGACCTCCTGTCTCCAGGCCTGACTCTCACTCCACTGAGCTACCCAGCTGCCCCCAAGAAATAATTTTTAAAGGGAAGCTGTGACCATTAAAGACCAGCATGACTTTGTCAAGAACAAGTCATACTAAGCTAAACTCATTGCATTTTTTAAAAACAGGATTTCTAGATTGGTAGAATAGAGATAATGCCAATGACATAGCTGTCTACATTTTAGGAAAAGAAAATGTTTCTGATGAAAGAGATAGGAAAATGGGAGAGGGGTGAATATGAGTATAGTCAGTGGTTTTAGAACTAATTCACAGGATAATAGATTTAGAGCTAGATGGGACCAGAAAGGTCTTATAGTTCAACCCCTTCTTTTTATAGACTAGTTAATAGGATCATGGATTTATTCCTGGATTTGACTTTAAAGGCTGTTGAGTTTAACCTCCTAATTTTTTACTAATGAGGAAAAAGTCCAAGTGAGATTAAAGGAGTTAATTGAAGATGCACAGGTCTGAATTTGTATGTACGTTTTCTAGTTCCCATTTCAAAATGAAGAAGTCAGAGGAATGTAGGAAGACTCTCAAATTAATAAACAAATTAGCATAATGTAGCCTCAAATAGGTCAATATCACCTTCAAAGAATATCTCTATTGACCTGACCAGAGCCATATGCTATTTACAATTTTATCAATGATAGAGATAAGGATATGAATAGTATAGTTATCAGATTTACAGACAGGAAGATAAGAGGTATAACTGATATGCTGGGTGATTGTCAGGTTCTGAAAAGATCTCAGACATAAATAACAAGTCAAATCTAATATTATGAAATTTGACAAAAATAAATGCAAAGTATTATCCTGAGGTTCAAAAATCATATGAATAAGAGTAAGATGGAGGGGAAAGATCTAGATAATATTTCATGAGCAAAAAATGTACAATCTTTACTGATTTGCCACCATATTTATCATACGGTTTCTATCATAGCTCTCATTAAAATTTCTGCCCTGAAACTGTAATGATCAGATAACAGAGTCTTTCTAGTTGGCCCCAGACCCCTGACCATGGTTTAATCCAGAAATATGCCTACTATGCCATTTCTGTGACTCTTCCCCTGCTTCCTTAATTCTGGTTACAGGAATCAAATCATTACTACCATTTCTTCTGGAGAATATATGTTAACTGACTAATCTTTGGCTCCATTCACTGTCTCTATGACTTCTCAGATGAAATATTCTTCTGTAATCAACACTTCATATGGGCTATCTCTCCCTATAAGAAGTAAGCTTGTTGTAAAGCATTTTTGTATTTGTGTCCCTAGCTGTATGCATAGTGCTTGGCACTTAGTAAATGCTTTAAAAAATAAGTGCTTCTAAAAGCATTTATTTATTTATTAAATATGAACCAACGCTGTAAAGTGGTAACCAAAAATATCTAATGTAATCTTACTCTAAAGAAAGGTATAGGGTTAAAAAATAGGTATCTTTCATTCTTTCTCTGAAGAATTAAAAATTAATTTCTCACAAAGAGCAATAGAGAGGCAAATGGTGAATGTATTCAGGATGCAATATATAACTAATGAGGCTTTATATGTATATATACTGTGAAGAGTGACTCAAACTGTCTGTCAATCAGCAACTTTTAAGTTAATCAAGAACTCAAAGCACCCTTACTTAACACTAAGAGAATTCAGAGTCACTTACTAGAGTAAGTTCACACCTCCAAATGCTACTGCCACCTCCCTTGGTCAATGCTAAGCAAATGAAAAGACTGTAATTAGTTCTAGCAAAGTGGAGGTGTGACAGGGAAGTGATGTGGAGAAAACTGCTTTAAAAAGGCCAGCCCAAGGACTGATGCTCTCTCTATGTTGGTGAGCTGGACTAGAGGAGGAAACTCTTTCCCTGGATCCTGCTTCGGCTTGTGGTGGTGAGTGGAGTGATTCCTTTATTGGTTCTTCCGTGAGGAAGATGAGCATGAGTTCTGATAATATTCTTGGTGGTCTTAGCCTCATGTGCACTGAAGGTTCTTGGTGGATTCTTTATCATCTCCTGGTTCTCTGGATTTCAGCTTCCTAATTAGGACTTTGGAGTCTGGTGAGATTCTCTTTCAGATTCACATTTGCAGTTTGAAGACATTAGGATTAAACTCAGGGTATTTGTAGCTAGGCAGTACTTTCTGTCTCTTTAGCTACATTTTCCCATTTTCACTCTTTCTACCTCTTTGTAAATAAAGCTGCTAAAAATCATTTTGACTTAAGCTATAAAATTTTTAAATTGACAACCACAATATTACTTTAGAATTCTCTTATTTAGCATGAAACCTAAACTTCAATTCTTACTATACACACACACACACACACACACACACATGTTTATATAAAGAAAAACAAGAAGAATTGCATGATAGGAAGAGAAACTGAGTTGCCCTTGTGGCAAAAATGAGGCATGATTGATGAAGAGTTATGGGGCTCCATTGGTAACCTCTGAATAGTAGAAGAAATTGAAGCAGGTCTCTAGCAATATTGGCAAGAACCTTTATGGAAGGCCATGGGAAATGAATCTTATAGAATGGGCAGGCATGGATGACTTATCATTGCTGAAGGGAACTTTAGAATTCATTAGATCTCAGATCCTTCTTTCAAAAAATTTTATTTATTTAATTAGTTAATTTAGAATATTTTCCCATTGTTACATGTTTCATGTTCTTTCCCTCCTCTCCTCCCTCTCCCCTCTGAGAGCCAAAGAGCAGTTCCATTGGGTTTTACATGTATCATTGTTCAAAACCTATTTCTATATTATTAATATTTGCAATAGAGTGATCATTTTGTCTACATCCCCAATGATATCCCCACCAAACCATGTGATCAATCATATGTTTTTCTTCTGTGTTTTTACTCTCAAAGCTCTTTTTCTGAATGTGGATAGCATTCTTTCTCATAAGTCCCTCAGAATTGTCCTGGATCACTGCATTGCTGCTAGTAGAGAAGTCCATTACATTTGATTGTGCCACACTATATCAGCCTATGTGTACAATGTTCTCCTGGTTCTGCTTCTTTTGTTCTGCATCAATTCCTAGAGGTTATTTCAGTTCACATGGAATTCCTTCAGTTCATTATTCCTTTCAGGACAATAATACGCCATCACCATCAGATACCATGGATCCATTTGAGCATTTGAGGGTTCAAAGACAGAGAAGTGATAGATTCATTGTATCCTGCTCTGGTAAGCCTGCATATGGAATTCTGTGTTCAGTTTTGGACTTAACATTCTTAGAAGGACATTGTTAAGGTGGAAAGCCAGAGAGTGATATCCAGGATGGTGGGATAACTTGAGACCACACTATTGAAGAAGTGGTTGGGTAAAAGAACAAACTCAGAATGCTTAGCATATATATATAAAGACTTTGGAGGAGTGAAAATGGTCATATGAAAGAGGAATATCACTCCCTACTCCATAAAATTCAAGAGCTTCCTATTGTTTCTAGAATCATATATAAGCTTTTCACCTTACCTTTTAAAGCTCTTTACAGCCTAGCCCCAAACTGCACAAAGCTCCATCTTGTGCCTCTGAGTCTTTGTTTTGGCCATTTTCTCCACCTAGATTATTTGCTTTCTTCATCTCTGCCTCTTGGAATCTCTGGATTCCTTCAAAATTACTGTCTATCATATACAAAGGACTTTCCTGATTATCTCAGCTGCTGGTGTCCTTTCCTCTCCTTCAATTTTATCTTTTACTTATTTTGTTGATGTCAGTTCTGACAGTGTATAAACTCTTTGAGCACAGGACCCATTTTTTAAAAAAATCTTTACTTTCTGTCTTATTAACAACTCTCAGACAAAAGGCAAAGATTAGGAGTTAAATGACATGCCCAGGGGCACAATAACTAGGAAGTATCTGAGGCCAGATTTCAACTCAGGTTCTCTTGACTACAAGCCTGGCTCTCTTATCCATTGTGCCTCCAAGCTGCCCCAGACCTGTTGTATTTTTGTATAAATTCCCAGCATCCAGCATAGTGCCTGGTCTATACTGAGTGCTTAATAAATACTTGTTGATTGACTGATTTTGCTTGGCCCCAGAGGACAGAACTAGAAATAACGGGTAGAAATTTCAGAAAAATAATTTTTAGCTTAATATTAGGAAAAATTTTCTAAACATAAGAATTATCTCAAAGTAAAGAGCCTTGAGTTGGGCAGCAGTAGGTTACCTCCCACCATAGGCCTTAAGTAGAGTCTTGGTGACCTCTTGTTTGGGATGTTATGGAAGACTAAATGGCTTCTGAAATCATTTCAAGTTCTGAGACTTTGATTGTGTGATGACTCTCAGCTCTAGAGCCTTGACCATTTATTTTTCAGACAGTAAGAAAATACCAAATTAGATATGAATAGAAAAACAATAAAAAGTTTTGATAGTGTTAAAGTCAGATGGTTAAAGATAGATGTTAAAGTCAGATATTTCTTCTAGACTATATGAGATGATATGGCTTAAAGAAATATAGACCATTTAAGCGAAGAGAAGCAAAGCTTAATCTTTCTCATGAGAAAGGGTCATGCCTTAATGGCAGTGCCCAACTCAAGGGTGCACATACTAGCATTTTATAGATTCCTGATGGAAACCCTTATCTACTCTGTTCCATATCCAATGGTCTGGGGGTCAAACTTACAATCTAGGCAGGAAAGACTACCTAATCAGAAAGCAATAATTTACATAGCATAAGGACCCTCCCACACCTCCAACAGCAAGAGTCCTACCTTGAGTTCCATGGAAGAGCTGGGAGGGGAAGGTTATGAAGAGGTAGCTATGTCCTTAGGAATAGCTCTTCTGACTTCTAAAGGTCAGAGGAGATAAGGAGGTAGGACAACCCAATTGTCTGCTTTCTTTGAGATAAGAGATCTTTCAATCCACTGGGTCTATGGCAATAACAAAATGGCCTTGAGATGTTATTCTGAACTCCTAGACAGCTTTTCCTTCTCTACTGGAATCCCACCCTTAGAAGAACAAATTAATTCTTTTCTCTCCCTGCAAGACTAAAACAAAAGATAAACCTTAAGGACTAATATTTTCAATGAGCTATTTAAAAGTTAATGCCATCTGTCCTTGGCTTTATAGAACAACAACAAAAGTTGTATGAAAGTAATTTGCCCTCAGGGTCACTACTAAAATTTACTTTGCTGTTCCATTTCAATGCTGTTCAATTTGAAATGCTGAACAAAGTCCATGCTCCAAAAATAACATCCACACATCTTCAGAGAACCACAGGAGTGAGACATAGGTGTAAGCGAGGAAGTTACATGTTTTCTCTCTTTGCCAAGGTCTGATTGTTACTTATTATTTTGTCCTTATTGTTCTTTCCAGCCTTCTTTTTGAGATGGCAAAAGGTGGTAGAAATGGAGGCGTGGTGTTTGGGGATTCCACAGATTTCTTCAAGAGTTCATGCTATAACCTCAGAGATCTCATTGTTGGGAAACTAAGATTCATTCCAAATTTTCCCCTTTTTAATTCCATTTTCCCTCTGGATATTCCCATCAACATACCATTCTCCTTCTTCATGAGTGTCCACACCCATCTAGACTGGGATTTAGAGACAGCTAGACCAGCCATGGTAGTCATCTATAGGAGTTTCCAAAACAGAAGCACTGAATACATTGAAAGTTCTTGGATGAAAGGTTTTAAAGGTCTACCTCCCAGAAGCAGGAAAGCTATGAATAAATTTCATTGTATAAAATTCTTGATCCTTCAGGATTGAATCTGATAACATGATTTGTTTGGTATGAATCACTGAGATGTAGAGCTGGAAAGGACATTAGAGGTCATCTATTCCACTCCCTTCATTTTACAATTTTATCAATGAGTAACCTTTGGCCCAAGCAGGTCTTGTGCATTGCCAATATCACATTGCTAACTATACAAAATTCATTAAATATTTTATTTATTTTTTTTGTATTTCTATTTTTTTATTTTTTAGAATATTTTCCCATGGTTACATGATTCATGTTCTTTCTCTTCCTTAACAAATTCCCCTCCTCCCTATAGCCAATGCACAATTCCACTGGGTTTTACATATTACATTGATCAAGACCTATTTCCATATTATTGATAGTTGCACAGGGGTGGTCATTTAGAGTCTGCATAAAATTCAGTAAATCTTAAACTCTTTTCTTATTCTTTCTTTTCCTCTCTTCCCATTTTTCTTTTTCCTTTCCTTTCCTTTCCTTTCCTTTCCTTTCCTTTCCTTTCCTTTCCTTTCCTTTCCTTTCCTTTCCTTTCCTTTCCTTTCCTTCCTTTCCTTTCCTTTCCTTTCCTTTCCTT
>NW_025366147.1:0-1010 GCF_016433145.1 Gracilinanus agilis | reverse complement strand
AATTCTAGCCTTTAGGGACTGGTTTTCAGCTATAATCTTTTGGTTTTCGACTATGATCTTTTGGTTTTCGGCCATAATCTTCTGGTTTTCGGCTATAAGCTTCTGGTATTCCTTTTCAATCTGGTCATTTCTGGTGTTCAATTTGCTTATCAGTTCATTTGGTTTCTGAGCCTCACTTTCCAGTTGCAAGATTCTACCTTTTAAACTGTTATTTTCTTGCCAGATCTCCTCAATTTTCCTCAAAATCTCAGTTTTGTACTCTTCCATAGCTTGTGAGGAGTTTTCCTTATTTGAGGAGGGTCCAGATGCTTGTTTGTTCTCCTCCTCTGTTTGCTTGGTTGTCTGGATTTTCTCTGTGTAAAAGTTGTCGAGTGTTAAAGACTTCTTTTTCTTGTTGTTAATCTTTCTCTTCTGAACTTCCTGAGACTGGGTAGCCATCGTTAGCCCAGCAGCTTCTCAGGTTTATCCTTGCACTCAGGGTCTGTCCTTGGTCAAGCCCCCTGGTGGATCCCCTTGCTTGATCCTCTGCTGGAGGTTTTTTTTACAAGTCTCAGGGTGCTGCTTCCATAGTCGAACACCCGTCCAAGCTGGTTCCCCACTCAGGATTTCAGAGCTTTAGCTTGTGGCTGTGTCTGCCTCCACCCACCCCTCCTCGGAGCCTGAGCTCTGAGCCCGCCTGAGCTCTGCTCCCATGCTCTGCGCCCTAAGCCTGCGCTCAGATTTCGGCTGCATTCTTTGGCTTTTTGGGGTCCCAAATCTTGCTGCTCTCAGGAACAGGCCCTGGAGCTGCCAATGATTTGATGGGTGCCCCAAACTTGCTCTATTTCTTTTTAGCTGGCCTCAGTGCTACAGGTGTTGTGTGTGGAGGGGGTGGGGGTGGGGTGGTTGCTCAGCCCGCGATTTAGTGAGAGCTGTTTCACCCCTTTATAGCATGGAAATGCCTCGATTCCACGTACCTTCTATGCTGTGCCCTGTTGTGGGGTTCCTCCATTCATCTGGACTTGTTTTTA
>NW_025366146.1:0-4061 GCF_016433145.1 Gracilinanus agilis | reverse complement strand
TCCTTCCTTCCTTCCTTCCTTCCTTCCTTCCTTCCTTCCTTCTTTCTTTCTCCATTCAAATGGGAAATCCTTTGAGCTTAAAGGACTATGTTTTTGCCTTTCTCTGTATCTCAAGCAGTTGGCACAGTATGTAGTTCATAGTAACTTCTTAATAAATGGTTGTTGATTGCTTTCATATCTATAGGTGATGTGACCTTTTGAAAAATTTTCAGATATTAAAATATTCAATTCATCTTAATTCATTAAATATTTCTTAAAACAGAGATGAACATGAAATAGCTTAGGAAGGAAGGGTAGAGAGATTAAGGTACTTGCTTTAGTTTACTTAGCTAGTAAGTGTGGGACAGAAGAATATGAACTCAAGACTCCCTGAATCCAAGTCCAACTCTTTCCATTGTGCCATCTAACTTACATACTAGATATAATAGGATACAAGTGAAGTTTCTTGAGAAAAGGAGTTACATGGCTATGCCTGTGTGAGAAGTAGATCAATATGGAGAATGGGGTAGGGAAGGAATGCTTTGGTAATTTGAAGAATGAAGGAATGAAAGCATATGGCAAAGGACTGGAGAAGTGACACTATTCCTCAAATTTCACTGCTGCTCTATAATGTGAGACTTCAGAGGAGAACCCAAGCCTTCCTTCTCTGCTGCATTGGCATGGGCTTTCAATATTTTAATAAAATGCAAGTTCACTGTGTTTCTCTGTCTAAAAAGGTTAAAAATGTGATTCAACTCTTCTCTTATAAAGCTTCTGAGATGTGGCCAGAGGTGAGAAAAAAAAGAGATGGAAGGGAAAGAGCAAAGGCAACATTCCTTGCTGCATTTTAGAATGAAAAAATAAGGAACTGCCTAGCAGAAGGACAGTCACCTTCACAAGCCCTTTAGCAATGTCTAACAGTCTGCAAGAATGAGCTTAAATGTGGCTGGATTTGCACTGATAGTCAGAGCAGTATTTTAGACAAGTGAGGGTCTCTTCCTCATTCGAAAGCAAAAGTCAAGTTTTCTCATTTCACCATTTTCTCAAATGATAACAAATAAACAAAGTGAGAAAGGGAGGTGAACCAGGCTCTCAAGCCATCCTTCTCTATGACTTTACCTTAAAAGAACTATTTCTAAAGATATCCTCAAGCAACTGAAGTGTGATTGATGGCGACCTTTTTAGCAATGAGCTACAAATCTGCTTGTCTGAAACAACTGAAAAGTCATTTATTAACTCAAATTTTACACAGGGCAGTAAAGCTTAGAGGTGAAAAATCACTTTATCTTGAGCTCTCCTTAAATGATTTGCAATGGTTTCATGCCATTGTCATAGTCTCTCTCCCTCTGAAAGCAGACCTAGCTCCTAGAGCCAGATGCAGGCAACTTTTGGCTTATTCTGGATCTCTAGCGATGGTTGAAATAATGTCCCTATGCAAAATGATCAATAATGGCAGTCAGGGAAACTGATAGGATGGGTCCTGATTTTGAGCAGGAATACTAATGGAAGTTTCATAACAGTAAAGGCTTGTAGGAAGCTCTGAGGCATGGTATAGTGGAAAGAGCACTGCCTTGGGAGTCAGAGAGCCACCTCTGATGCTTAGACTTTGGACAATTTACTTTCATGACTTTGGACAATTGACTTATCTCAACTGGTCCTCAGTTTCCTCATTTGTAAAAGGAAACTGCTTCGATGAATCAGAAGGCCTCTGATATCCCTTCCAACTCTATCGATCAGTAAATATTTATTAAATATCTTCTATGAACCCGGCCCCCTGCTAAGCACTTGAGATACAAAAAGAGATCAGACATAATACTTGCCCTCAAGGAGTTTATGATCTGTTGGAGGGAGATACATGGAAATAAATACATACAAAAAGCTATATAGAAAATTCATAGGAAATAACAAACAAGAAGGAAAGCACATGATCCTAATTAGGTTTTGTTTGATATTTTTTATAGCCTACTCATCATACTGAATACTTTTACTCATATCTGCAGGCTAACATATCTTCTCAGAGCCTCCTAGGAATAGCATAAAGACATTACTACCTTAGTCTTAAAAAATCTTGTCTCTTTCTCTTTGCCACTCTTTGAGGCTATATTCTCTTTGGCTGGACCAGTGCTATAGTTCAGGACTCCAAGTCCTACTGAAGATTCAGACCTATTCTAGTGTATAGTCTTAGGGAATTTAGATTAATTAATTAATTAATTAATTAATCCCACCCACTCTTCCCACCCAGACTAATTCACTCAGGGGGATCTTGGATCAGAGTCCACCCAGTCCCAGACATAAGGACCCTAGAGAGGTGAAAATATTCTAGCCCCAGTCTGGTCCCAGCCCAATTCCCTGGGGTGGCCCAAGGTATCCTGGAACAGCCCTAGATTTTAGGGTGTGGGCCCAGGCAGGAAGCTACAGGGGCAGCAAACCTCTCTCCAGCCACAGAAAAGAAAAAGAAAAAGAGGTGAGCGGTTTGGCATCTCCTGGGGGACAGCTCACTGGCACTTCATTAGTTGGACTGACCACTTCATCTTCAGGGGATGACGGCTGTTTTCTGATGTCTGCCTAAAATTACTCCTCATTAATTCCTCTTTAAGTGGTAGACTCTACTAGGTATAGGAAGACTTTCAGGTTTGTCCATAAGACATCTTTCGGCTCATTTGGATGAATAAGGAGGTCTTTGATAGACTGGCTTTCTTATCCTGCCAACCCAGAATTCAGGAATTCAGTCATGTGACTGATTACATGAGCCTGGAAAGGACTGAGATCTGATTTTTAGTTCTTTCTCTTTGTAGATGTATGATTTAAGGCAAGTGCACCTCAGTGAGTCTCAGTTTCCTCATCGGTCAAAGAATAATTCACTCTAATTTGGCAAACTTTTATTAAGAGCTCATTATGTTCAAGACATTTTGCTTAGTGTTAGGAATACAAGACAAAAATTAAACAGTCTCTGACCTCAAGGAGAAAATATTCCACTGATGGTGGGAACAACATGTACATGACACAAATACATACAAAGTAATTTCAGGATGGAGCAAATATTAATAACTTCAGGGAATAGAAAAAACAACATCATCTTGGAGGTGCCTCTAGCTGAGCTTCACAAGATGCAAAAGATATTGGGAAATAGAAGTAAGGAGGTAGTACATTTCTGGCATGGAGTATGTTGTTATTCAATTATTTTCATCATATCAGATTCTTTTTGTCTCCTTATGCATTTTTCTTACCAAAGACACTGGAATGGTTTGTCATTTTCTTTCCCAGCTCATTTTATAAGTGAGGAAATTATACTGTTAACTGCAAGGTGGCAAAATAGAGCATCTGACTTGTATGTAATCAAGGAGAACAGAGATCAAATCTGACCTCAGACACTTGCTTAACAATGTGGCTATAGGCAAGTCACTTAGCCTTGTTTGCCTTGGTTTCCTTATCTGTAAAATGAACAGGAGAAGGAAATGGAAAACTACTTCAGTAGCTTTGCCAAGAAAGCCCCAGATGGGGTCACTAAGAGTTGTAGACAATTGAAATGACTGAATAATGACATCTAGCAAGCTAGTTGGTGTTCTTACTGGAAACATTTGGAAGTTATTGATGATCTGCTCTATCTCTATTCCAGGGCTTCTATGAGGATAAAACTAGATCATAAGATAAAGGTGTTTTTGTGAATAGTATAAATCATAGGATTCTTTTTATCTTATTCATCTCTTCTTTTCCAAGGTGGGTTAGATGGAAATGGCCCTAAGATATATCTCTATCTTTCTGTTATTCTTTTCTATTGTGTGCTGGATGAAAGTTGACACAAATAGATAACATTACTTTTTTGTTTTTATGTTGTTGAATAAAAGTATTATGATTTAAGCTCATCTTCTGTAGGATCAAAAGTGACCATGTTTGTAAAATGCTTTTCAAATGTCAAAGTGTTATTTAAATGCTACTATTAGCTGCTATCTAGGCTCACTAAAAGCATCCTTGGTACAACTTTGGAAGCAGACTTGATAACGGTATTAATATACCTATATCTATATCTATATCTATATCTATATCTATATCTATATCTATATCTATATATCTATATCTATATC
>NW_025366145.1:0-4979 GCF_016433145.1 Gracilinanus agilis | reverse complement strand
CTCTCTCTCTCTCTCTCTCTCTCTCTCTCTCTCTCTCTCTCTCTCTCCTTCCCCCATTGGCCCTTTCCCTGTTATCTACAAACAACAAACATGCCCTAATGTCCCCCACCCTTAAAAAAATCCCTTTTATTTATGATTCCATATTATCCCCTCAAGCTATTGTCCTGTGCTTCTTCTTCCTTTTTGAAGAAAGGACTCCCAAGCTCATCTAGCCTTCCATTTGGGAAGGGGTGGGAGGGGAAGAATTCTGGGAAGAGAAGACTAGAGAATCTGAAAAGCAGGAATCTGGGGCTGGAAAGCCAAATATGAAAGCGAACAACACTTGGAGAGGTCAGTCATTCTAGCCAAACAGAAGCTGGAGCCTGCTACGACACTGTCTGCTTTCATGCTCAGCTGGCCAATTCCATCTTCCTGGTTTTCTGGCTGAGCCCCCTGTTTCTTTCTACTTCTCCAATTCAAAGAGAAAGGCAGAGTGAGGTGAGCCTGGAGTCACTTCCCCCAAGCTTCTCTGCCCCAAAGGCAGGTTATACTTAGAAAAAGCTGCATACACCCTGCCTCTACTTCCCTACCAAGTATTTGCTTCAGGTTCCAAACACCCCACTCACTAGCACTGTCCTCTCCAAGGACGCTGGGAATCTCTTAAGGGCCAAATCCAGGGGCCTTTTCTCGGGCCTCTTCTTTCTTGACCTCTCCAACTTTTGACCCTGTGGACTATCCTCTCCTCCTGGACACTTTCTCCTCCCTGCCTTTTTGGGACCAGAACCAGAACCTGTCCTGGTTCTCCCACCTACCTATCTGTCTGTTTCTTCTCAGTCTTCTTTATGAAATCATCCATCGTGTCCCTTCCCCCAGGAGGGCGTAAAAGAATGGAATAAGCATCTCTGTAATGACTATTAACAGCCAGGCACTGTGCTAAGTACTTTTTTAAAAATCCTTACCTTCTCAGAACCCATAGGTTCCAAGGCAGAACAGCAAGGGCTGAGTAATTGGGGTTAAGTGACTTGCCCAGAGTCACATATCTAGGAAGTGTCTGTTGCTAGTGTCGACATGGAATCTAGTTTAACCTAAGTAAACTGGGGTTCGTTAAATCTTTCTAGGTTACAAGTTTGGGGGCTTCTAGATTCCAAATCAACACTAGATTTGAACCCAGGACCTCCCATCTCTAGGCCTGGCTCCCTAACCACTGAGGTATATAGCTGCCCATGTGCTAAGTATTTTTTTACAAATATGATCTCATTTTATCTTCAAAAAAATCCTGCTAGGGAGCTGTTATTATTATCCCCATTTTTTTTAACCCTTAACTTCTGTGCATTGGCTCCTAGGTGGAAGAGTGTGTAAGGGTAGGCCATGGGGGTCAAGTGACTCACACAGCTGGGAAGTGTCTGAGGTCAGATTTGAACCTAGGACCTCCCATCTCTCAATCCACTGAGCTACCCAGCTGCCCCTATTATCCCCATTTTATAGTTGAGAAAACTGAGGCAAACGGAAGCTATGTGACTTGCCCAGGGTCACACGAGTGTCTAAGGCTGGATTAGAACTCAGGTCTCCCTGATTCCTGGTCCGGAACTCTCTCCTGAAGCCCCCAGCTCCCTCTGAGTGTGGCAAGGGGAGCTTCAGTCTTCCTGAGACCTCCTGACCTCTAGTTTGACTCCGTTTGGACTCTACCTCACCCGGCTCTTCTGTCAGGGATGACAGGGGTGGATGCTCCTGGAATTGGATCATCTCAGAAATAGGTGAGCTTTGAAGCTCCCCACTGACCCTGTAACTGGTCCTGGGGGGTCTGAGTCATCATGAAGTCAGAGAGTCGGGAATGCTGGGAAGAACAAAGATGATTAATACAGGTATTCCAGCCAATCACATTCCAATGAACTATTCCGTACGGCAAGGTAATTCATGTCCCGGCACATGGCCCTTAGCAACGGAGCTTTGTTGACAGGGTTACAATCAACTCTCTGTAACCAATGACCCTGCCTACATCTGCCTGCTTTGTTCCAGTACCTCAAGCCCGGCGTGTTCTAATAATTTCCTAGAGGGTCTCCGGTCTTCTAGGGTCTGCTTCCAATTTTTTGCACTTCCCCAAAATGTTGGAGGGACCTTCCTAAAGGACTGCTCTGGTCACACTATTTCTCAGTTCAAGAATTTTCCGTGGCTCCCCATTGCTGACAGAATAAAGATCAAACTTCTCATCCTAGCACGGAAGAAATCTGTGATCCGGCCTCAAGTGTCCCTTCAAACTCTCACCATTCAACGAATTCCCCTTCATAAGTCAATTTTAATTCTCAGCTTGGCAGAGACCTCAGAAGCTGTCTGGTCCAACCCCACTCGAGAAGAAGAAAAACTCATAGATGAGGAGACGGAAGGTCAGGATGGTTAGATATCGTCCCAAGATGGTACAGGGAGCAAGTATCAGAGGCACAACCCAAGTCCAGGTCAAGTCACCGCATCCCAAACGCCTAACTGTAGATTTAAAAATTAATATCCAATACTCCAAGTATTATATTTTCTAAGATTTATTAAATATCAATTGAAAAGTAGAGGAAAGAAAATAACCTTCAGTAAAGAGAGGTTTTCCCAGACCACACACGAAGGAGAAGTCATAAATAACATAAAGATGCACGTAAACGAAAAGGGAAAAAAAATCTGGGGACAAGGAAAGAATTCTGGGAGAAGGAGTCCAAGGGTTCAAGATTTTTTTTTTTAATTACACATAACCATTCCCCAGACCCACCTGCCGTTCTCCTATCATTTTAACAGGTTATATATTATAGTGATGAGACTTGGGTTTGAGGATCAGCTCGGACACTCAACTATTCTTTGACCATGAGTAAGTCACATCTTGTCTTTCAGTCTCAGTACTGACATATGTAAAATGCATCATTCTTACCCTATCTATCTCACTGGATTGACTGAATTTAAATGCTTTGAAGCCATTCTTCAAGAGGTAAGTGGCCAAAGATATGCATAAATATAAATATAACCCAAAAAAAAGTCCTAAAAAAAAAAAAGAATTGCAATCTTTTAAAAATCACATTAAGGAGGCAGCTGGGTAGCTCAGTGGATTGAGAGCCAGGCCTAGAGTTCAAATCTGGCCTCAGACACTTCCCAGCTGTGTGACCCTGGGCAAGTCACTTGACCCCCATTGCCTACCCTTACCACTGTTATACCTTGGAACCAATACACAGTATTGACTCCAAGACGAAAAGTAAGGGTTATATTTTTTTAAAAATCACATTAAAAAAATACTCCAAGGGAGAGCTATATAGCCCAGTGGATAGAGTGCCAGGTCTAAAAATGGGAGAACATGGATTCAAATCCGACCTTGGTCTCTTCCAAGTGTGACCCTGGGCAAGTCACTTAACTCCTAGATGTCCAGCTCTTGCTCCTCTTCTATCTTAAAAATGATATTAAGATGGAAGGTAAGGGGTTTTTCTAATGCTCCAAATCACTAATTACAAGAGAAAAGCAAATCAAGACAAACCTGAAATTTTATCACACACCTAATAAGTTGGCAAAAATGCCTAAAGATAGGAAGAGTCAATGTCAGAGGGGCTGCACACCCATATGTTTTCCATAGAGCTGTGAATTAGTACAATCCAATTAGGAATTATGCAAATAAATGGATTAAATGTCCATCCTTTTGACCCAGAGATTCCACTTGTAAGGTTATTTGCCACAAGAGCAATTCACGATTAAGAAGAAAAGTTCCCATAAATATCCAAATATTTATAGCAGCACTTTTCATGATGCCAAAGAATTGGAAACAAAGTAGATGCTCACCAATTGGATAGTGGCCAAACTGTGGTACATGAATGTAATGGAACATTACCGGTGCTGGAAGAAATGAGGTATGGATGAATATGGAGAAGCATGGAAATAGTTACACAATCTGATTCAGAGTGAAGTCAGCAGAACCAGGAAAACCATATACACAATGACTACAAGAATGTAAACAGAAATTATAAAAGGGAATGTCGCAAAATTATAAAGACAAAGCATGCCCCCAAAGAAGATAAATAAGAAAATACCTCCACCAAACTCCTTTGCCTCCAAAAGGAAGAGATCCACACTGTGGTGCATTACATATACAGACTTTCCATGCATTGAATGGTTTTGCTGGGGGGGTGGGGGTGGAGTTCTCTTCCTCATCTTTTTCCTTATTTTTTTTTCTTTAAAAGATACTATTTGTTATAACACATGGTTCTCTGACAATGGGAAGGGGGGAGAAGAACAGGGAGAAATTTTATTTTTAAAAACGCTTAATCACCTTAAATTCTTTAGAAATACTTTTCTGTTGTTCAGTTGTTTGGTCTTGACCAAATGAATCCATGGACCACAGCATGGCAGGCCCTTCTGTTCTCCACTAACTCTCAAAGTCTGCCCAAATTCATATTCATTGTTTCCATGACAATTTCTATCCATCTCGTCCTCTATCATCCCCTTCTCCTATAACCATCAATCTTTCCCAATATTTAAATAATATATTTTTTGTTTAGTTAACTTTTCATATATCTGGTGATTGACTCTTGTCTTTTCTGCTACTTAGAATCACAGAATATGGGTGCTTGAAAAGACCATAAAGCATGGAACTTTAGCAATAAAAGGGAGCTTTTATAAGACAAAATGTTAGAACTTAAGGGTTAGAGCTAAAAAGGAACACCTGTTTTGGAACTGAGGCTGTACTTTAGAATATAAGATATAAGAGCTAGGAAGAGCCTGAGAATAGAAAATGTCAGAACCAGGAATAACCTTAGAACACTAAATGTCAGAGCTGGGAGAGATCTTACAACTTAGAATGTCAGAGCTAGAAATAGCCTAGAACACAGAATGGCTGAGCTGGGAGGGAACTTTAAAGATCATATCATCTAATGAAGAAGAAGAAGAAGAAGAAGAAGAAGAAGAAGAAGAAGAAGAAGAAGAAGAAGAAGAAGAAGAAGAAGAAGAAGAAGAAGAAGAAGAAGAAGAAGAAGAAGAAGAAGAAG
>NW_025366144.1:0-3071 GCF_016433145.1 Gracilinanus agilis | reverse complement strand
TGGTCAGTCAAGACTTATTTACACATTATTTATAGTTACATGGGTGTAGTCTTTTCAGGTCTACATCCCCAATCATATTCTCATCAACCCAAGTGTCCACACAGTTGTTGCAGTTGTTTTTCTTCTGTGTTTCTACTCCTACAGTTCTTCCTCTAAATGTGGATAGTGTTCCTTTCCATAAATCCCTCAGAGCTGTCCTGTGTCATTGCATTGCTGCTAGTACAGAAGTCCATTACATTTGATTTTATCATAATATATCCATCTCTGTGTACAATGTTCTCCTGGTTCTGCTCCTTTCGCTCTGCATCAGTTCCTGGAGGTCTTTCCAGTTCACATGGAATTCCTCCAGTTTATTATTCCTTTTAGCACAATAGTATTCCATCACCCGCATATACCACAGTTTGTTCAGCCATTCCCCAGTTGAAGGACATACCCTCCTTTTCCAGTTTTTTGCCACCACAAAGAGCACTGCTATAAATATTTTTGTGCAAGTCTGTTTATCTATGGTCTCTTTGGGGGTACAAACCCAGCAATGGTATGGCTGGATCAAAGGGCAGGCATTCTTTTATCACTATTTGGGCATAGTTCCAAATTGCCCTCCAGAATGGTTGGATCATTTCACAGCTCCACCAGCAATGCATTAAAGTCCCAGTTTTGCCACATCCCCTCCAACATTCATTACTTTCCCCTGCTATCATTTTAGCCAATCTGCTAGGTGTGAGGTGATACCTCAGGGTTGTTTTGATTTGCATTTCTCTAATTATTAGAGATTTAGAGCACTTTCTCATGTGCTTATTGATTCTTTTGATTTCTTTATCTGAAAATTGCCTATTCATGTCCCTTGCCCATTTATCAATTGGGGAATGGCTGGATTTTTTTTTTTTTAGTGCCATACCTATCAAACTACCAAAAACATTTTTTACTACATTAGAAAAACTATAACAACGTTTATTTGGAAGAACAAAAGATCAAGAATATCAAGGGAAATAATGAAAAAAAACGTGAAGGAAGGTGGCTTAGCAATACCAGATATTAAGCTATACTATAAAGCAGCGGTCATCAAAACGATATGGTACTGGCTAAGAGATAGAAGGATCAGTGGAATAGACTTGGGGTAAGTGATGTCAGCAAGACAGTGTATGATAAACCCAAAGAGTCCAACTTTTGGGACAAAAATCCACTATTTGAGAAAAACTGCTGGGAAAATTGGAAAACAATATGGGAGAGATGGGGTCTAGATCACCATTGCATACCCTACACCAAGATAAATTCAGAATGGGTGAAAGACTTGAATATAAAGAAGGAAACTATAAATAAATTAGGGGAACACAGAATAGTATATTTGTCAGATCTCTGGGAAAGGAAAGATTTTAAAACCAAACAAGAGTTAGAGAAAATTACAAAATGTAAAATAAATAAGTTTGATTATATTAAATTAAAAAGTTTTTGTACAAGGGAAAACAATGCAACCAAAATCAGAAAGGAAACAACAAATTGGGAAAAAACCTTTATAACAAAAAATTCTGACAGAGGTCTAATTACTCAAATATACAAGGAGCTAAATCAATTATATAAAAAATTAGCTACATTTATTAAGTGACTTACTTGTGTAGGTTACATTGTTGGCGAGTCTCTGTGGGAGAATATGAACTCAAGTTTCCCAGGGCTATATTCGCTGTTCCATAGTGCCTCTAATAACCATCCCATCACATTCTACATCATGTTTTCTTTGCAATATCCTTGGAAGATGGGCAGTTGATTACTATACTTTAGCCCTTCAGGGATCTGCGGGTTCCTCAATATGGTGGCTTTTCTCACTGGTTCAGCTCGAAGTCCCTCTGTACCTCAGGAGATAGTCTTCATGAGTTCTTGGAGACTGAAAAGCTCACCCCCAGCGGTTCATTTGTGAACATCCCTGAAGAATGGTGTTTGACCAACCTACAGTTCAGTCTGCCACTGAACCCAAAAATGTTTCCTTCTTGCAAGTCCCTACAGACATTGTGTCCTGGTGTGGTGACTTTTCAGAGTCCAGCAGTACCTCGATGCTCCTATGAAGCATCAATGTGGGACTTGAACAAGAACAGAATTATTCCTTTTAACATTTAAGAGATCGAGGCTCAGTGAGAAGTGAATTGACTAAAGCCATCTAGCTAGTAAGTTGCAAAGCCTAGACTTGAGCACAGATTTTCAATTAAATTAATTCCAACAATCATTTATTAGATACCTACTATGTGCATGCAAGATACCATGCTAGATGATGAGCCAAATAACTGTTCTGTTTAATTCATGTCCAGAATGATGGACTGACCCTCAAAGAACCTCATCCCAGGGAGAAGGTCCAGTATAGGGTCAAAATAGAAGAGAGAATGTCCATTGATGGTATCTTCTTGATTTTTCTATTTGTAGGTGACAACTTGGTAACTGAAGCCAGTCAAGGAAATTTATAGAGCCTCCTAAATGGGAAGCACATCAGGATGTCTCTGCCTTTTCTCTTCTAACTGGTAAGTCTCTGACCTGGGTTGGCATTTCTTGAGGATCTTCAGCCATATTCATTTCACTGTCAGCTCACTCTCTCTCTGGATTGCTCCCTCTCCTCAGCAGCCATTTCCCAGAGGTTCCTCAGACCCCTCATCTCTAGCTTTCCTTATATGCTGACCTTCCTCATCAGAGTGTGAGCTCCTGGAGAGGAAGTTCACTGTGCTTTCTTGAATTAATTTCTCCACCGTTTGTCACAATACCTGGTCCACAGTAGGATCATTTGTTGTTGTTTCAGTTGTTTTCTGTCATATGCAGTTCTTTGTGGGGTTTTCTTGGCAGAGATACAGGAGTGGTTGGCCATTCCCTTCTCTAGCTCATTATAAAGATGAGGAAACTGAGGCAAATGGAGTTAAGTGAGTTGCCCAGGGTCACACAGCTAATAAATGTCCAAGGCTGAATTTGAGCTCAGGTCTTCTTAACTCCAGGAGAGGCTGTTCACCCATTGTGCCACCTAGCTGCTCCAATAAGTTCTCTCTTCTCTCCTTCCTTCCTTCCTTCCTTCCTTCCTTCCTTCCTTCCTTCCTTCCTTCCTT
>NW_025366143.1:0-1967 GCF_016433145.1 Gracilinanus agilis | reverse complement strand
AAGTGACTTGCCCAGGGTCACACAGCTGGGAAGTGTCTGAGGCCAGATTTGAACCTGGGACCTCCCATCTCTAGGCCTGGCTCTCAATCTACTGAGCTACCCAGCTGCCCCCTAAATGTCTATTCTTCATGAAGATCTGTCAAGAAATAAAAGAAAAATGGCATTTCACACGTAGCTTCCTTTATATATTTTATACATGCATATACATATATATATTCCCAATTATCAATGATAGACTTATCATTTTAAATACCAGAGTGGCTTCTTCTCCCTTCCCTATGCTACTTCTTCCTTTTGCCAGCTGACACGTACTCAGGTAACTGGCGTGTCAAGCAGCTAGGTGGCACAGTGGAGAGAATGCCAGGCCTGAAGTCAGGAAGACTCATCTTCCTGAATTCCAATCTGGCCTCAGATACTTACTAGCTATGTGACCCTGAGCAAGTCATTTAGCCTGTTTATCTCAGGCTCCTCATCTGTGAAATGAGCTGGAGAAGGAGATGGCAAACCATTCCAGTATCTTTGCCAAGAAAACCCCCAGTGGGGCAATGAAGAGTTGGATTAGATTGAAAAACAACTCAACAACAACAATTGGCATGACAATAAAAATTTAAATAAAACCCAGATAAGAACAGAAAACATTCTCCCTCCTGTTGGCACCAGGCTTGTATGGGTGGCATGACCTCTTCTCTTTTGCTCACCATCTTGACACCACAGCCTGCTGCCTCTGCACTGCTCCCTTCTGGGTTTATTTGGTTAGCTTGGTTTCCTTTGCTTCTTAAATAGAAAGAAGACCTTTGAAAGAAAATCCTCTAGTACCGCTCCATGATGGTAAAAGCAGCAAATACAGGATTGTGTGAGTCATGATATTGATGTTGACATGCTCCTATGTTTATTTGCGTTGCAAATAAACAACAGCATATGCTCTAAGACTGGGATTCTTTATCTTTTTGTGTGGCCTGGATCCCTCTGGCAGTCAAGTAGAGCCTATAGATACCTTCTCAGAATAATGTTTTTAAATGCATAAAATAAATTACATCAAATTACAAAGGAAGGCAATTATACTGGAAATATAGTCATCAAAACATTTTTTAAGTTCATGAATGTTATGATTAAAATTCTCTGGAGACTGTATCTTAATTTGTAATTATTTATTAAAAAAATAAAAAGTAGACCAGAGAAAGAAAAGGCTCCAGCCACAGAGAAAAGTAGATATGCATGCTCTAAGGCCTTTCTAAAAGTCACATCATTCCTGGCATCTGAAAGACCCAACTCTTGTCCAGACTGACGTTGGAATCTTCCAATCAAAGACGCTTGGGACAAGGACAGAACGAAGAGCATCATCTGGAGTAGGGAGAGGAAGTAGCTCTTTCCTCAGAATCCCGAACCAAGGAAACATGCAAAGAGAGTGGCTAGCCACATGTAGCTGGTGACTTTTCTTTCTCTGGTCTGCTTTTTATTATTTAATAAATAATTACTAATTATGTTATGGTCTCCAGAGAATTTTAATCATAATATGAACCTCGACTTAAGTACTTTTATTCTAAGAGAAAATCCTATTTTTCTGTATCAGAGTAATTAAAAAGTCATACCTTTCTCTTATTAACACTGGTGATAGAGCAATCAATAGATAGTTTGATAGAGATCTATAGACATGTATGTAATGAGTGATCTATATCTGTCTTTATTCATCTATAAATATGGACATAAACTACATTTTCTTCCATTCTACAGATAGACAAATATAAATATCTATCAATATAGATGATATCAATAAATATCTATGTATAGAGAATAGACATATCTAGATTGCATATAGATATATAGGCAAATATAAATGGATCTATTATATAGATATTATAGATATATAAATATAGCAAGTGAGAGGGGGGGAGAGGGAAGAAAACTGGAGGGAGATGGAGGGAAATAGGAAGAAATAAATAGAGAGATAAGAAAGGGAAGAGATAGAC
>NW_025366142.1:0-1085 GCF_016433145.1 Gracilinanus agilis | reverse complement strand
GAGGACAGTCCATTTAGAGCTGGAAGGGACTTGGAGGTCATCTAGCCTAATCTTCTCATTTTACAGATGAGAAAAATTAAATCCTGAGAGGGTAGGGCTTGGCCAGAACCAGAGTGGCTTAGTGGATTGAGAGCCAGGTCCAGAGATGGGAGGTCCTGAGTTGAAATCTAGCCTCAGATACCCCCTAGTTGTGTGACCTTGGGCAAGTCACTTATCCACACCATTGCCTAGTCCTTACCACTCTTCTGCCTCAGAACCAAAACAGTATTGATTCTAAGATAGAAAGTAAGGATTGAAAAAAAGAAAAAAGAAAAAAAGACTTGGCCAGGACCACAGAACTAATAAGCATCTTGGGGTTTTTTTTAATTCTTACCTTCCATCTTTTTTTAACCCATACCTTCTGTCTTAGAATCAAGACTATGTATTAGTTCTAAGGCAGAAAAGTGATAAGGGATAAATGGGGATTAAGTGACTTGCCCAGGGTCACACAGCTAGGAAGTGCCTGAGGTCAGATTTGAACCTAGGACCTCCTGTCTCTAGGCCTGGCTCTCAATCTCCTGAGCCACCCAGCTGCCCACTACTTACCTTCCATCACCTTCTAATACACAGTCAATGCTGTGTATTAGTTCCAAAGCGGAAGTGTGATAAGGGCTAGGCAATGGGAGTTACTTTCCTGTCTTGCCTGGAGTCCCACACTAGGAAGTGTCTGAAAATAGATTTGAATCCAGAACATCTCATCTCTATTCTTGGCTCTCAATCTATTGAGCCACTTAGCTATCCCTGAGTTATTGTTTTTAATAATATTTTACAGATGAGGAAACTGAGGTGCAAGGAAGGTAGGTGATTGTTCAAAGCCCACAGGTAGGAAGGATCAAAAACAAGATTTGAACTCATGTCAACTTGACCATAGGTCTTCCTCACTCCAGGCCCAGCACCCAAGGGTCCCAAGATGGCACTATCAGAGGACATCTAGTCTAACTCCCTCCATTTGTAAATGAAGAAACTGAGGCCCAAGATCACCCAGGTAGAAAGAGTCAAGGCAAGATTTGAAGCCAGGTCTCCTGATTCTAAAGTCAAGGCTTTTC
>NW_025366141.1:0-1054 GCF_016433145.1 Gracilinanus agilis | reverse complement strand
CAGGTTACCTCAGGTGCTCCTCCCACAATTCAGGTTTGGATTGTCAATCAAACCCTAATCAACCTGGAGGAAATGCACAGAGAAAGCCTAGGAAGACATTTACTTTTCTACATTCTAATTTGCATTATCTGCTATTAAAAAGCATAAGATCTAAAAGCACCAATGAAAAAAAGATTTCGAAGCATTTCAAAGATTTTCCAGCACCATTTAGCACAGTCAGCTCACATCACTACTACTTGTCCAGGCTTCTATCATATCTCCAAGACTCTGGAGGGCCATTCCCAGGCTTCCCATTGGGTCACAGCTACAGGACTTTCACAGGCCACCCATTCTTCCCCTTGGAATTAAAGGTTGGCTTCAAGAGTCATCAATCCTTCTAGCTCAGACAAGAAGAAACAAAGGCCTGGTCCAAGCTGGGAGCCTGGAGCCAGAGGGAATGGCATGGCCTTCTTGTACTGATTGCTCATACTAGGAAGGGTAAGAAGAGGGGTTTGAGATAGTTAGGGTGTGGTTTGGTAACCCCTTGGTCGAACTATTAGGGCCAATTCCCTCCCACAATCACCCCTCCTTACTAGGGAAATGACTAGGGGATTCTTGACAATTGGGGTTTTCCAATATGGTTGTTTTAGGGTTAGAAAGGTAAAGAGAGATTCTCTATTGAAGGAAACCAGTGGGAGCCCAGGAAGTTGTTTAAGGGGAGCTACACTCACACAAACTTCTCCAATTCTCCAAGCTAGATCTGAGTTTATTTGGGGAACCGCCTTACTTCCACCCTTAACCCACAAGTTCTGTCTCCCTCCCAACTCAGTTAAACAAATCTGACTGGAACAAAACTTAAAAGGATTTATTTCTGGAACAACTAATGAGGAACAAATGATGAGGGTGAAAGGGAAAATTCTTGCAGGGGGTCCCTAAATTCCCTTCCCAAATAAAGACTTTAAGGACTATAATTGTGACTAACTATGGAGGAAATATGGTAAGGTAAATGTTCAAGGCAAGTTTGTGACCCCCAGGGGCCAACTCCCCCCACCAGAGTCCAGGTTCCCTGGCCAAA
>NW_025366140.1:0-3439 GCF_016433145.1 Gracilinanus agilis | reverse complement strand
AAAGTAAAAGAACTATTGAATTAATAAATAAGACTAGAAGCTGGTACTTTGAAAAAACAGATAAAATAGACAAAGTAGTACTCAATCTAATAAAAAAAGGAAAGAAGAAAACCAAATTGACAGTATCAAAGATGAAAAGGGAGACCTGACCTCTAATGAAGAGGAAATTAAGGCAATCATTAAAAACTATTTTGCCCAATTATATGGCAACAAATATAACAATTTAGGAGATATGGATGAAAATTTACAAAAATATAAACTGCCTAGATTAACAGCAGAAGAAATAGAATACCTAAATAATCCCATATCAGAAAGGGAAATTGAACAAGCCATCAAAGTACTCCCTAAGAAAAAATCACCAGGGCCTGATGGATTCACAAGTGAATTCTATTAGACATTCAAAGAGCAACTAATCCCAATACTATACAAATTATTTGATATGAAAAGCAAAGAAGGAGTCCTACCAAATTCCTTTCATGACACAATTATGGTACTGATTCCAAAGCAATGGAGATCAAAAACAGAGAAAGAAAACTACAGACCAATCTCCCTAATGAACATAGATGCAAAAATCTTAAATAGAATACTAGCAAAGAGACTCCAGCAAGTAATTAAGAAGATCATCCACCATGATCAGGTGGGATTTATACCAGGAATGCAAGGTTGGTTCAACATTAGGAAAAGCATCCACATAATTGACCATATCAATAGTCTAACAAACAAAAATCACATGATAATCTCAATAGATGCTGAAAAAGCCTTTGACAAAACACAGCATCCATTCCTATTGAAAACACTGAAAAGTATAGGAATAGAAGGACTTTTCCTAAAAATAGTGAACAGTATATACCTAAAATCATCAACAAACATCATATGCAATGGGGATAAATTAGAAGCCTTCCAAATAAGATCAGGAGTAAAAAAAGGATGCCCATTATCACCTCTATTATTCAACATAGTACTAGAAACACTAGCAGTTGCAATTAGAGAAGAAAAAGAAATTGAAGGTATCAAAATAGGCAATGAAGAGACTAACCTATCACTCTTTGCAGATGATAGGATGGTATACTTATAAAATCCTAGAGAATCAACTAAGAAGCTTGTAGAAATAATCAACAACTTTAGCAAAGTTGCAGGATACAAAATAAATGCACATAAATCATCAGCATTTCTATACATTTCCAACACACTAGAGTAGCAAGAAGTAGAAAGAGAAAAACACCATTTAAAATCACCCTAGACAATATAAAGTACTTAGGAATCTATCTACCAAAACAAACACAGCAATTATATGAAAACAACTACAAAACACTTTCCAAACAAATAAAACTGGATCTAAACAATTGGAAAGCCATTGATTGCTCATGGGTAGGTCGAGCTAACATAATAAAAATGACAATTCTACCCAAATTAATTTACCTATTTAGCGCCATACCTATCACGCTGCCAAAAAACTTCTTTACTGAATTAGAAAAAACTATAACAAATTTCATTTGGAATAACAAAAGATCAAGAATATCAAGGGAAATAATGAAAAAAATGTGACGGAAGGGGGCCTAGCAGTACCATATATTAAGCTATAGTATAAAGCAGCAGTCATCAAAACAATATGGTACTGGCTAAGAGACAGAGAGGAGGATCAGTGGAATAGACTTGGAATAAATGACATCAGTAAGACAGTTTATGATAAACCCAAAGAGCCCAACTTTGGGACATGAATCCATTATTTGACAAAAACTTCTGGGAAATTTGGAAAACAATATGGGAGAGATTAGGTCTAGATCAACATCTCACACCCTACACCAAGATAAATTCAGAATGGGTGAACGACTTGACTTTAAAGAGGGAAACTATAAATAAGTTAAATGAACACAGAATAGTATACTTGTCAGATCTGTGGGAAAGGAAAGACTTTAAAACCTAGCAATAGTTAGAGAAAATTACAAAATGTAAATTAAATGGTTTGGATTATATTAAACTAAAAAGGTTTTGTACAAAAAAAAATGTAGTCAAAATCAGAAGGGAAACAACAAATTGGGAAAAATGTTTATAACGAAAAACTCTGACTGGGGTCTAATTACTCAAATATACGAGGAGTTAAAGTAATTGTATAAAAAATCAAGCCATTCCCCAATTGATAAATGGCCAAGAGACATGAATATGCAATTTTCAGGTAAAGAAATCAAAAGTATCAATAAGTACATGAGAAAGTGTTCCAAATCCCTAATAATTAGGGAAATGCAAATCAAAACAACTCTGAGGTATTACCTCACAACTAGCAGATTGGCTAAAATGAAAGAAGGGGAGAGTAGTGAATGTTGAAGGGGATATGGCAAAATTGGGACATTAATGTATTGCTGGTGGAGTTGTGAACTCATCCAGCCATCCTGGCTGGCAATTTGGAATCATGCTCAAGGGGCTATAAAAGAATGCCTGCCCTTTAATCCAACCATACCATTGTTGGGTTTGTACCCCAAAGAGATCATAGATAAACAGACTTGTACAAAAATATTTATAGCTGCACTTTTTGTGGTGGCAACAAACTGGAAAAGGAGGGTATGTCCTTCAATTGGGGAATGGCTGAACAAACTGTGGTATATGCGGGTGATGGAATACTATTGTGCTAAAAGGAATAATAAACTGGAGGAGTTCCAGGTGAACTGGAGAGACCTCAAGGAACTGATGCAGATCGAAAGGAGCAGAGACAGAAGAACATTGTACACAGAGACTGATATACTGTGGTAAAATCGAATGTAATGGGCTTCTGTACCAGCAACAATGCAATGACCCAGGACAATTCTGAGGGATTTATGGTAAAGAATGCTACCTACATTCAGAGGAAGAACTGCAGGAGAGGAAACATATAAGAAAAGCCACTGCTTGAACGCATGGGTCGGGATGGACGTGATTGGGGATGTGGAGTCAAAACTACCACACCAATGCAACCACCAACAATTTGGAAATAAGTCTTGATCAAGGACCCATGACAAAACCAGTAGAAATGTGCGTCAGCCATGGGTGGGGGGAGTGTGGGGGGTGAAGGGGAAAGTAGGTGCATGAATCATGTAACCATGTTAAAAATGATTATTAATAAATGTTTAAATTTAAAAAAATAAAAAAAAAATAAATGAGGGAGAGGATAAGGAGAAAAAGGTCAACTAATGAACTATTGGTAAAGTAATGAACTCATCTCACCATTTTGGAGAACAATTTTTTTAACTATGCTCAAAAGGTTATAACATTTTGCATTCCCTTTGACTCACCAATGCTTTTGCTACACTTGAAACCCAATGAGATCAAAAAAAAGAAATAGGTCCTATATGTACAAAAATATATCAACTATTTTGTGGTGGCAACAAATTTGAAACTAAAGGGATATCATAAATAGGTGAATGGATAAGCATGTTGTGGCATATCATTGATGAATCTCTATTGAACT
>NW_025366139.1:0-2858 GCF_016433145.1 Gracilinanus agilis | reverse complement strand
GGAAGGAAGGAAGGAAGGAAGGAAGGAAGGAAGGAAGGAAGGAAGGACAGCTAGATGACATCATAGTGAATAGAGTGCTGGGCCTAGAATCAGGAAGACTCATCTTTCTGAGTTCAAATGTAGCCTCAGACTCTTACTAGCTGTGTGACCCTGGGCAAGTCAATTAACCGAGTTTGCCTCAATTCCTCATCTATAAAATGAGCTGGAAAAGGAAACGACAAACCACTCTAGTATATTTGCCAAAAGAAACCTCAAATGGAATCAGGAAGAGTCAGACATGACTGAAATGACTGAACAACAATAAATCACATGCAAAGCACCTTTGAATTGTTCACTTGACATTATTAAAGTGAGTAGGGAAATAATCCATAAATCTGAAGACCTTAATGATCAACAAATTGAGAAACTAAAATCTTCCTGTTTTGCTTTGCAATTGGTTGAAACAGATATGGTTAAAGATGCTGATCTGATTCTACATGAACAATAGAAAATATTATTGAAAGGAAAGTTAAGGAAGATTTCCCCTTAGCAAAGCACTGGCAGATGGAAATACTTCTTCCAGAAAATTGCAATATAGTTGGCAGATTAAAAAAAAAGAAGAACATTATATACCATGGGAAAATTGTGTTGGATTCTATGCAGGTCAGTTGATATCAGGACAATATGCAAGACTACAATTGCTAGTTTTAAAATGTGGTCCTTCATGCAGTTTGTGTCTAAACAATAATCACTGATGTTGAGAAATGAGTTAGGAGCTGCATCATTTTCCAGACTGATACAGGAGTAATTACACACACACACACACACACACACACACACACACACACACACACACACACACACACACGGTTTATTAAAAGGAAAACTCTACAAAATTTAGGCACAACCTAAAGGAAAAGGTAGGGAACTTTTGTATTATTCTAATATATATTGACTTTTTGTGCCCAAATAATTTGTCTGAGTGAAAAGAAGAAGCTTCATTTTTTTAATTAAACATTTTAATTAAACAATTAATTTAAAAATTAAATTTAATTAAACAACAGTTCATTTATAAAATACAAAAATTTCTTCCTGAATCTTAAATTTTTGGGGGGGAAAAAACCAAGAATTCCAAAATAAGTCAACCCGAGATCTTCAAGTCAATGCTCTGATCCAGAAATATGAGGTGACAGCATTTATGGAAAAGTTAGTGATATGGGTAGCCAGTCTATAAAATAATGTTGTTGATTTGTTGGGGAAACGACTGCTCTGCCAATGAAATGGAAGGAAATTAAGAATTTGGTTATTGATCATTTGATCAGGCAACTGAAAAAATATTCATTTCATCTAAAAAAATCATTTTGACATATGAATGTGTAAGGAGCCCATTTGTCATGGACGTTTCCTATCTTTGGTCTTACTTCGTCTGAACAAGAATGGACAATGGACTTGTGCTGTGATAGTACATTGATTCAAGTGTTTGAACCTGAAAATATGATAATGTTTCGTCTATTATTGAATAAAGAATTCTCTTTTTTTTTTAAACCTTTGACTTCTGTGTATTGGCTCCAAGGCAGAAGAGTGGTAAGGGTGGGCAATGGGGGTCAAGTGACTTGCCCAGGGTCACACAGCTGGGATGTGTCTGAGGCTGGATTTGAACCCAGGACCTCCCATCCCTAGGCCTGACTTTCAATCCACTGAGCTACCCAGCTGCCCCCAAGAATTATCTTGATTGATCCAGCAGAGCACTTTAGATTGCAGTTAGGTCCTGGTTAATGGCAATAAGTGGATCCTCTGAAGTGGTTTTATGTATTTAAATTTACACTATTCAAAGTTACATGGTAATTGGTTCCAGCCCAATGGAAATATGCAGTGCAAATGCAAATGAGACCACTTCATGGAATAATGTTTGTAACATCTTATTTATGTCCTTTCCCTCCTCCCCTTTTTGCTGCTGTAGTTGTAGTCAAAATTCTGATTTACATTAGTGGCCAAAAAAAGAATTTTAAGTAAAAATATCATCAATTAAATAATATTTTGAGAAAGTACACCAGCCCCCCCCAAGTTCATCCATCACATGAATAATATTACTACTATGGTTGTTATTAATGAGTATTAAATATAAAAATTCCAAAAGATTTTATCAATAATAAATCTCCGTATATTGTATTGTTTTTATTGGGTTTTTAGGACGTGTTGATATTTTGTTGTTCAGTTCACTCAGTCTTGTTTGACTCTTTGTGGCACCATTTTGAGATATTCTTGGCAAAAATTTTGGAATGGTTGGCCATTTCCTTCTCCAGCTCATTTTACAGATGAAGAAACTGAGGCAAACAACATTAAGTGACTTGCCCAGAGTCACATAGCTTGTAAGTATCTGAGGTTAGATTTGAACTCAGGAAATTGAGTCTTTCTGTCTCCTGGCCCGGCTCTCTACCCATCGCACCATTGTGTTGATATAGGAGTGGTAATAAATTATGAATTTTTTTAAAATGTACACTAAGAAACTACCTAAATTGCTTTTTGGAACAATTTAAGAGGCAACTAGGTGGCACAGCACCCAGAGCCCTGGGCCTGTAATCAGGAGTTCAAATTCAGCCTCAGACACTTACTAGCTATGTGTCCTTGGGCAAGTCACTTAACCTCTGACTCAGTTTCCTTAACTGTAAAATTGTTAATAATTTTAATAATTTAATTAAAATAATTTAAAATTGAATAATAATAGCATCACCTATCTCACAGGACTTAGTTAAAATCCACTTGATACTATTTACAAAGTGCTTAGCAGAGCATCTGGCACATAGTAAGGGCTCCATCCGTGCTCATTTCCTTCCTTTCTCCCTCTCTTCCTTCTTCTTTCCCCCTCTCCCCCCTTCCCT
>NW_025366138.1:0-2346 GCF_016433145.1 Gracilinanus agilis | reverse complement strand
TTTCTTTCTTTCTTTCTTTCTTTCTTTCTTTCTTTCTTTCTTTCTTTTTCTTTTTTTCCTCTCTTCCTCTCCCTTTTCTTTCTTTTGTAAGAATTAAAATTAACATAGAGTGATACAATTAAAAATATCATGGTTTCAAAGGGTTTATTGAAAGCCATTTAGAAAAATAAAGCCATGTGCCTGTTGAGTTATTTTAAAATACGCTGGCCCTGTTGCATCCTCCTCCCATCCTGGCTCCTGCTCCTGAGGCAGAAAAGAGAGGAAGTACCAATCCTGTCCTCAGTCTTTATACTCCTGTTTACATAATTACACTTCCTGCTCACCTGATTACACAAGAGGAATCATGGGAAATGTAGTTTGAAAGAGATCTAAATGTCCACAGGAAGTTTAGATCAGGGACTTCAAAATTAGTTCAAGGACCCTCAAATTTCCAATATCACACTTTCCTCTCTCTCTCTCTCTCTCTCTCTCTCTCTCTCTCCTTATATAAATACACACACAGATATCCGGTAGACAATGAACTATCTCTAGAGAAGAGAGAAATCTGGATAGTCTTTGCAATAACATAAAGAACTCTTACTGACCTCAAGATCTAAATATATCTCAACAACAATGTTCGCTTTCTCATAGTGCTTTAAGATTTGCAGAACATTTTATATGTGATATCTATGATTTTTAAAATACTTTCATACTACTGATGTTACTATACAGTGCCAAAACATGGTAAACAATAGCCTCTGTAGAACTACAAAAAAGCATCCCACAAAGGGCAATGGTGAGTTGGATGGGGCCTTGAACAGGATGCACCATTGATTCAATGAGGAATTTCAAAGAAGAACCAGCATAAAAGAGAATTTTCTGCTAGGAAAAGAAGGAGAAAAGGGATAGTCACATAGCAAGAGTGAAAGATAGCCAATGAACAGTAACAAGACTCTACTACTCCTCTTGAAGTGTTGGGAGAAAGTGAGGAAGTCCTCTGGCACCTTGGGGTAGATCTGGTAGGGTGACATTATGGGGGTACCTGGCAGTAACCTCCAAGAATAAATAAGCCTATGTGGTTTGCAGTAATCCTCCTCCTACCTATAATTTATATAATAGTACTAGCTAGCATTTATATTCCTTTTTTTTTAAACCCTTAACTTCTGTGAATTAGCTCCTAGGTCCAAGAGTGGTAAGGGTGGGTATATTCCTTTTTAATGTCTATGAAGCACTTTACAAAATATCATTTGATACTAGCAGCAGCCCTATTATAAGAGGTAGGTCTTATTATAAAATTCTCCCTTTACTGATAAAGAAAGTGAGGCAAATAGAAGTTAAGTGATATACACAGGGTCACACAGCTAGTAAGTGTCTAAGGTTAGATTTGAACTCAGGTCTTCCTGACTCCAGAGTTTGTCCACAGGGCTACCTAGCTTCCTTATATAATCCCTTAGGTAGCTATATCACTTAACTTCTACCTCACTTTCTTTATCTGTCAAATAGGGAGAGTAATATTATTTACCTCACAGGGTTGTTGAGAAGATAGATGAGATAACGTATGTAAACTATTTTGCTAATCTTAAAGTGCTACAAAAATATTACCTCTCATTCTTGTTATCCTATGTGTTGTTGTTGTCGTTGTTTGTCTTTCATTTCTGAAGAGGACCAATGACATCATGGTGTGAGGTCTTGACTCATACATGAATTGGGTTTAAGTGAGGCAGAGTTCATCAAAGTCTTCGATCTCACTCTCTCTTCCAGAGTCATCAAAGTCCAGTGGAAAGACAAAGGTCAGGAAGACAGGCAGTGACCCAGGTACAGTGGATGACTTTGGTGTCTTCTGTGTTAAACCTGAAGCACTCTAAGTGCTCCACAGCTCCTGATTCAGCTACCTTGATTTCCATTGGAACAAATTATTCTCATTATCTCCATCCCATGGGTGGAAGTCTTCATGTGCTTGGGATAGACATCCTCCTAATTCACTGACATGGTTTTGTGGACTGTCAGTTATCCACAATCTGATTTCGCCTGTCTGCTGAGATTATTTCACTGGACTGTGACCACTGCCCATCCTACAGCGTCTTGGAGTCACAGAGGTGAGTTGGCTGAAAGGCGGACACCAAAGGTGAATGAGCAGTCCTGAAAAGGACTTGGCGAGCCTTCATTAATAGAGGTTCTAGTCTTCCCTGCACACCTCCTACCCCCTCATCTCATGTGTATAATTAGAGGAAATTACCAAGTCAGTAGAATCACAGGTCCACTTGAAGATTCTCTAAAAATTCATCTGTATAAAGTGCTTAGAAAAACATAAAACTAGATCTCTCTCTCTCTCTCTCTCTCTCTCTCTCTCTCTCTCTCTCTCTCTCT
>NW_025366137.1:0-1804 GCF_016433145.1 Gracilinanus agilis | reverse complement strand
CCTTCTCGTTACCCCATGCTAAGTAAGGGCTGGAGACTGTGTGTGTGAGAGAGAGACAGCGTGTGTCTCTGTTTCTGCCCCTGCCTGTGCCTCTCTGTCTCTGCCTCTGCCTCTGTCTCTCTTTTTCCCGGGTGAGCTTCCCTGCCTAGAGAAGGAAATGGTTTGGGAATACTGACCCCTCCTGCTCTCAGACAATCTTGCCATGAGCAGGACACCTTCCCTGCCCTCTTCTCCCAAATGTTTTCACTCAGAGCCCAGATGCAGGGACCCAAGAATGCCTGTCATCCAGAAGGGACCCAAGTGACCATCTCCCAGAGATTCCCAACTCCAGTCTCTCCCAAAGCTGACTTTCCAAAACTTGATAATGTCCTTCTACAGAAAGTGGAATGTCATTCCTGCCCTGACACTCTTCCAGAATCCGGGGCACAAGAGCCGTTCCCAGAATTCTCTTCCAGGTTCCTAAGCTTCTCTTTCATGTTTCAATTAGTGCTAGATTCCAACCAAAGAGAGAGACCAAAGGCCAAGTGTTCTTCCTCCCTTTTGTCAGGTATTACTTATTATCTTTATATAGTTGTGTATGTATGCCATGTATGTGTTGTGTTGTGTATTTGTTACTTTCTATAGAGTTTATTCATGATTATAGAGTTAGGTATTCTGACAGCCACTGGTGTAACCTATGTTTTGTTCTTACTTAGTGCCATGTATTAAGAGGAATCCTGAATCTCCTGGGACTCTCCTCAGAGTCCCTGTTCTGCATGTCTTCTGCAACAGAGAATTTAAGGTGGTGATGAAGTTCCAGAACAGAAGAATATATATTGTTAAAATGATAGCAGATAAAAAAGAATAAAAAAAGTTTGTGCAGTTAATTTATTATCTCCTTCCTTTGCCTACACTGAGGTCTCCTGTGCCAGGCACTGTGCTTCATGTCTGTGTGTGTGTGTGTGTGTGTGTGTGTGTGTGTGTGTGTGTTTCTCAATGATTTAATCTTTATATAATGCTAGTGCTAGTTCAGCCCAGGAGCCACTGACAAAATATGTCCATCATAGTTTCCCACTGGTAGCCCATCCTGTGCTTGTCAGGTGACTCTGTGTCTTATCCTTTCTCACTCAAAAGTTCCAGTGACTCCTAATCACCTCCAAGATCCTAAATACATACTCCTCTGTTAGCTATTTTAAGTTCCCTATGATCCGGCTGAGCCTCCTAGATCATCTCCATATAATGTTACCCCCACTCACTCAAAACAACTCAATGTTATAAAGATTTTTTCCCAATTTGTTGTTTCCCTTCTGATTTTGACTACATTGTTTTTGTTTGTACAAAAGCTTTTTAGTTTAATATGATCAAAATCATTGATTTTACATTTTGTAATTTTCTCTAACTCTTGCTTTATTTTAAAATCTTTCCTTTCCCAGAGATCTGACAAGTAAACTAAGCTATGTTCACTTAATTTATTTATAGTTTCCCTCTTTATATTCAAGTCATTTACCCATTCTGAATTTATCTTGGTGTAGGGTGTGAGATGTTGATCTAAACCTAATCTCTCCCATATTGTTTTCCAAATTTCCCAGCAGTTTTTGTTAAATAGTGGATTCATGTCCCAAATGTTGGGCTCTTTGAGTTTATCATACACTGTCTTGCTGATGTCATTTACCCCAAGTCTATTCCACTGATCCTCCCTTCTATCTCTTAGCTAGTACCATATTGTTTTGATGACTGCTGCTTTACAGTATAGCTGAATATCTGGTACTGATAAGCCACCTTCCTTCACATTTTTTTTCATTATTTCCCTTGATATTCTTGATCT
>NW_025366136.1:0-14591 GCF_016433145.1 Gracilinanus agilis | reverse complement strand
TATATATATATATAATAGACTCCTATTGTGCTATGAGAAATAAGGAAACAGAGGACTTTAAACAGATATAAACATGTGAATTGATGTAAAGTAAATTAAATGGAACTATACATCAAGACTAGAAAAATGATGAATTTTTAAAATGATGAGAACCAGAAGAATAATTTATAACATAAAATAGTAAAAATAAATGTTTTTGAAATATCTAAGAACTATGATCAATAAAATGACCATTCGTTGTTCCAGAGGATGGATGATGAAAAATATATCTAAGAGGTGATGGATTTGGGGTGATGTACATGTGTGTGTATCTCTCTGTCTCTCCTACATATACACATATAAAAATACACATTTGATTATAGAAGTTTAAGGAATTTATTTTGCTTAATTATGCATACTATTGTTATAGAAGAATTATAAGGCTAAATGGAGACTTGTATCAGAGGGCTAGGTGGCACCAATTGAGTCTTCTAGGTAGGGAGGCTATTTCTTTCATACAGGATGATTTGGGTCAGCCAGAGGTTGTGTGAGCTTGGCTGAAATGTTTTAGTTAGCCTCCCTGCTATCTCTAAGCTCCCTTGAGGGGAGGAGTAAAAAGGCATTTTTCTTCTGGAGAGAAACTCCAAGCCTACAGGAAGTGAATTTGGTTCACTTCCTGACCAAGATGGATACCTGGTTTAGCCCTCAGGAAACAAGGAAAAGCTATCTTTCCCTCTTCAGCCTTGGCCCTAGTTGATGATGTAATGAATCAACAGAAGCTCTTTGAATAAAAGCCAAGGAGTTTATTAAGGCAAGGGTAAGCTGAGGAAAGAGGGTTAGGGTCTGGAAACTGTTGCTAAGGTTGAAGCCAGTGCTGGGGAGGATCACAGAAGGTAGAGGTCAGGCTGAGGGAACCAGCCCCTCAGCTAGGGACAGATTTCACTGCCCTGATGTAGAAAGGTCTAGCAGATTAACAACTGAGGTGATGGCTTGGTTTAAGGTTGTCCCTGCCTGCCTAAGGAAACTAATTCCCACATTCTCTTCCCCCCAAATTCCATCCTCCCAGAGCCCAATGGGGAGATCCAGGGGATGGCAGGATGTCAAGGAAGAGATCAAGGAAAATCAGCCCCACAGTTGGTTCTCCAGGAATATTTATAGACCCATCTCTAACGGTTTTTTGGCTGTGAGACCAGGGTCTGGCTGGATCAACATTCCGTTTCCTTAACTGCCAGGGTTGCTTCCATTGGTTTTGCAAATGCAAGAGATTCTTGCAGCAATCCTGCATTACACTATTTACAAATAATTTTAAGGAATATGTTTTTCTTTTCTTTTTCAATGCAGTTGGACAGGAGAGGGGAGAATATAGATTCATGATTTTTTTTTAATAGAAAATTTGTGGCTGAACCAAGATAGAGGATTCGGGATAGCCACCGGGCTAAACACTCCCAATATTTCACTCCAAGTAACTTAAAAATAACTCCTCAAATAAAAATTTAGAGCAACAGAGCTAATGAAAGTTCAGGATGAGATATTTTTCTTTCCTGAAAGGTTGGCAGAAATCTGCGAGATCAGATTGGAGGCCTATTTGGAATATATGCAAAGGCCACAGAAGCAGAAAAGGAAGCAAGAACAGCTTTGGGAGCTCTTAGCAAAAAGACTTTATAGGATTCAGACAACTATCTGAAAGAAAATGCAGAAGATCCTTTGCTGATATAGGATATAGCTGTGGCTGAATGACAACTCTATTGCCATATGCAGTTCTTGGTAATAGTTCCAGAGTGGAGAAAAGAACTGATGGCCAGTCACAAAGGAGCAGGGGCCCTGGTTACATTTTCAAAATAAAGAGGAGCACTAGTGCCTTCAGCTTCAGGAGACTAATGGTTATTTCTGGGTAAAGACCAGAAGAGCATTCATCATAACTCTCCCTGGATCACATCACCTTAGAAGCATCAAAAAGTTACAGATGCTCAGAACTAGCTCTCTGAACAGTTTCACAAAAAATACTGAAGCTTAGGACATTGCTGCTCACCCTGAAATGAGCATGGCTCAACTTTAACATGAAGTTAAAAGTTCAGAAATAGACTTGAAAAATGAAACAACATCAACAATAAAAATAATTTGACCAAAGGAAGCTACTATAGTAGAGGAGAAGATAAGACATAATCTTAAAAGAAAACAACAATGTCAAAACAGTTACCAAGAAAAAAAAGCATTAAAGGAGAATGCTAACTGGATCTAAAGCCAATAAAAATTCCTGGAAGAGTTAAAGAAAGACATAAGCATAAGAGAGGAAGAAATAACATTTTTAAAGGCAAGTGTCTCTGATAAAGGCCTTATTTCTCAAATACACACTGAGTGTAGAACCAAGTCAGATTCATAAAAATAAGATCCATTTCCCAATTAATAGTAAAAAAGTTCTAAAGATGTGATATTCAGCAGAAGAAATCAAAGTTATCTATAAACATAAGAAAAAAAGGTTGTAAATCACTATTAATAGAGAAATACAAATTAAAACAACTCTGATGTACCGTATCACACTTATCAGAAATGACAAAATCTGGAGAGGAAAGAAGGTACAATAAAGTGCTGCTGGTGGTATAGTTAACTGATTTAATCAATGTGGTTAGTAATTTGGAACAATGCCCAAAGGGTTATAAAACTGTAAATATTATTTTATCCAGCCATACCACTACCACATCTGTATCCCAGAGATAAAAGAAAATTTATTTTCTATGTCAGTTATTTTTCTGATGAGACACTTCACATTTCTTTTATTTTTTCCCTTCTTTTTTCTTTGTTTTATTTTTCCTTAATGTCCCATGAAGCCATTTGCTTCCAATTGTCTAATTCGGTAAAATGATCCAAGACAATTCCCAAAGACTCATATGGAAAAAATACGGTCTACCTCCAAAGAGAGAGAATTGAGGCAAAATGGAAGTAAAATGTTCATATTAGCCATATTATAGAAAAATATTTATAGCAACTTTTTTTGGTGTCAAAATAGGAAACTGAAGGGATGCTCATCAGTTGAGGAAATGGCTCCACAAATTCTGATGGAGCACTATTTTGCTATAATAAATAATGACGTGATGTAGTTTTAGAAAAAAATGGTTAAAAACTATATTAACTGAAGAAAAATGAAGTGACAAGAACCTGGAGATCATTTTGTACAGTAACAGCAATATCATGATGATGATCAGCTGTGAAAGATTTGGCTACTTTGATTCCTTTCCTGCTCCAAGTATTTTGAAGACCAATGGGGATGCATATTGTACCAATCTTTCAAATGAAAACATTAAAATGGAGACTAATAATGTGACCTCATATTGCCCTACATGTGACTCTTGGAGCACAGAAGGAGTAGGAGAAACCAAAATAATCCTGAATGATATGTTTTTTAAACTTGTATTATGATAGTATGGTGGTCTGATTTTAATTTGACCTGGAAGTATAATATCTGAGTTGTAATGTTCACCTTGAGTCATCTCCTCACTAGGCATGTTTTTTTTTTCCTTTCTTGCATCTATGTCAGCAGAGCACACAAGAATTTCCTCTCTGATCACCAGAGGATATTCAGACAGAAAATGCCTACACTGTTCCCCTACTTCCTTGGCATATGGCTTGAAGATAAAACACTGAACAATTTAAACTTGTGTTATTTGGAATTTAGCTAGTGAAAAAGGTCAGTTATTGTTAAAATGTATAAAAAAGATGTTAAAGTAAAGTTCTAGAATACTCTTCTAACATCTTAACAATATTCTTTGGCCATGGCTCTCTATATTCATAGGACTCAGAGAATCAACCAACAGTTGTCACAAATTGTATTGAACATAAAGAAAATGTAATGAAAAAGGTCAAATCTATCTACTAGGACTCAAGACCTACCCACTCAGAACCCCACCAGCAATCTTATAAAAATTTTCTCCCCTATGTCCTAGCACTTCTTTGAGTGTGGTTCTAGAATTGCTAAATCACACATAGTCACATGTCATATAAGGATTATTCCAAGGGATTACAGGCTGAGAGGTAACAATCCTCCCTGACTCATTCACAGATAGAATTTTTACAAAAGTTCTAATTTTAGTACTGTTTTCCTCATTCTCTCTTACTCAGCTCTGATCTAGGATTCACATTATTCCTAGATGCTAATCTCCAACAGCTGTCCTCTTTGAATAATGAGACTCTTGAGCTGTGATAGCAGCTTCCAAACCAAATCCTACAATTCCAGATGTTATGGTCTATCTCAGTAAAGTTCAGTATTCCAAATTCAAATTCAGCTGTTGCAGGATTGTAAATGTTCAAATGCTTATTAATGAATTTGACTCCAACAATAGCCTCCAATTTTCCCAATTCCCTGAAGAAAAAGCAGGAATCATCTCAAAGGAAATAGAATTAAGACTTGTCACCAGGATACCAGCATACAGACCTCATATTCCTCTCTCTCCTACTTTATAATTTCCTATCTGTTAAAAGAGATTGGGCCATTTGATACCTGATGAGGAAGTCTGACTTTTCCTATGAATTGTTTTTTATCCAAGATCATCATTACTATTAGACTCTAAGATAAATCTAGAGGGCATGTCACACGCACAAGTAATGTAAGTAATAGTACTGGTAAAATAATAATAATTAACCACACTACTTTGAATTTCAGAACTTTTAAATTGTTGTTTAGTTGTTCAGTCAAATCCAACCTTTTGTGACCCCATGGACCATAGCAGACCAGGAGGTTCTGTCCTCTATTATCTCCCTAAATCTATCGAAGCTCATCTTTATTCTTTCCATGACACTATAAGTCTCATTCTCTGCCATTCCCTAGAATCTTTACAAAAATCAAGGTATTTTTCCCCCAGTGAATACTGTCTTTTCATGTGGTCAAAATATTTATGGTTCAGCTTCAGTATTCCTTCTGGAAATAGTGAGAGATAATTTCTTTAAATATTGACTGATATGATCTCCTTATTGTCCAATGGACTCATAAATGTTTTCTCTAGCACCACTCTTAGAAAGCTCTCATTTTGTAGCACTCATCTTTCCTTATAGTCCAACTCTTACATCTATATATTTTTATTGCAAAAAATACATAGTTTTAAACATATAGTTCTTTGTTAGCAAGGTGATGTATCTGCTTTTTAGTATGCCAGCCAGATTTGTCATACTTTGCCTTAAAGGAACAAGTACTTTTTAATTTCATGGCTGCAGTTGTTATTTCTGCAGTGACCTTTGAGCCCATGTATAGGAAATTTGACACATCTTCCCTTATTTCTTCCTCTATTTGTAAGAAAATGATGGCATCAGTTGTCAAAATCTTAGGGGTTTTTTATGTTACATTTCAAAAAAGCTTTTTCAATCTTCTTTCAAAACCTATTTCCATATTATTAATATTTGCAATAGAGTGATCTTTTAATGACAAAACTCTAATCATTTCCCCATCAAACCATGTGATCAATCATATGTGTTTATTCTGCATTTCTACACCCACAGTTCTTTCTCTGGATGTGGAGAGCATTCTTTCTCATAAGTTCCTTTAGATTTTCCTTGATAATTGCATTGCTGCTAGTAGAAAAGTCTACTAGAATCAATGGTGCCATGATGTTTCAGTCTCTGTGTACAATGTTCTCCTGGTTCTGCTCATTTCACTCTGCATCAATTCCTGTAGATCTTTCCTATTCACATGGAATTGCTCCAGTTCATTATTCCTTTCAGCAGAATAGTATGCCATCACCATTAGATACCACAATTTGTTTAGCCATTCCCAAATTGATGGACACCCCTCATTTTCCAATTTTTGCCAACACAAATATTGTGGCTATAAATATTTTTATACAAGTCTCTTTCCTTATTATCTCTTTGAGTTACCAACCCAGCAGTGGTATGTCTGGATCAAAGGGCAGGCATTCTTTTAAAGCCCTATGGGCATAATTCCAAATTACCCTTCAGAATGATTGGACCAATTCACAACTCTAATAACAGTGTGTTAGTGTTCCAAATTTGCCAGAACCTCTCCAACATTTATCACTTTCCTTTGCTGCCATATTGGCCAACCAACTAAATGGGAGGTTGTATCTCAGTGTTGTTTTGATTCACACTTCTCTAATCAGGAGGGATTTAGAACACTTTTTCATGTGATTATTGTAATGCAAAGATGCAATAAAGGCTTTTGCCCTTGCAAAAGTTAACTGAAGACTTCTGGCAGTTAAGCCTTAGAATCCTGTGAGAAAGTTCAGTTGGTTCCTGAGGCTTGAGGAGAGCAGAAGGACCAACTGGAGCTCTGCCTTTGGCTTTTGGCTTTGCTTTTGGCCTGTGCCTTGTCTCTGGACAATTTGAACCTAGTTAATTTCTTTGGACCCCTCCCTGACCTTCTCCATACTATTTCCCTTTTTCCTCTCCTGTTTTTCCTGTGGGCTCTGGGAGGAAGGGTGGCTCTTGGGTTTTAGTGAATAGACTTTGTGGGTTAGTTTCCCTATAGGAAAGTAGGATATCCTTGAAACAATCCATCCCTTACTTTACTGATTTAGTATACCATCTACTTTAAAAGCAGCCAAATCTTCCCTGACTGAGAGAGCAGGTTCTTTCTCAGTCTAACCCATTCCTGTGACCCTCCCCCATCTTGAGTTTCTCCATAGCAGTTGTCAGAAACCTTAAACCCTTCTCTCCCTCTGACTAAGCCTGAACATCAATAAATCCCCTTGTTATCTAACCAAACGCTCTGGTGAATCATTGTGTTGAAGAATTAGGCAAGGGTTGAAGGGGAAGGAATTATTCTTTTTATTTCTTGAGGGAACGGGAGGCATCCATCTTGGGAGGAAGTAGTTGTCTGACACTTCCTCTTGAATCCTTTCAGTTTCACTGACAGGGAGGAGCCTTGTGACTCCTCTTTTTAAGACTTGAGAAACTGACAAGAAAGCCCTTAAATAAGATTTAAACCATTTTCTGACTGGCCCTATTCCTTGTGTCTATAGAAGTACCTTTCCTGCCTGGAAGGGTTCAGCCTATTTCCCCCCAGTATCCTCTGACTCTAGCCTGAATGTCTAGTTTGTGCTAGCTGCCTCTCCTGAATACCTCACCTGTACCTTACCATCCAAATTCTGCCTTGTCCATTCCTTCCCTAAACTTAGCCATTTCCCTTCATTATTCCTCCTATTACCTATCTCACCTTTATACCTTCCTTTGACCTAAGGATTTAGAAGATTACCCTACATTCTTGAAAACATTATTGATAATTTTTATTTCTTCATTTGAAAATTGCCTATTCATATTCCATGAATATTTGTCAATTATGAAATGGCTTAATTTTTTTTGTAAATTTGATTTAGTTCCATATATATTTGGGAAATTAAACTTTGTCAGAGAGTTCTGTTATAAAATATTTCTCCCAGGTTGTTGTTTTCCTTCTAATTTTGGTTGCATTGCTTTTGTTTGCACAACATTTTTTTAATTTGATTAAATCAAAATTATTTATTTTGCATTTTGTAAAATTCTCTATCTCTTGCTTGGTCTTAAATTCCTTCCTTTACCACAGATATGACAGGTATACTATTCTATGTTCACTTAATTTATTTATGATTTCACTCTCAATATTTAAGTCTTTTGCCCATTTTCAATTTATCTTGGTTTAGGGTGAAAGATGTTGATCTAAACCTAATTTTTCCCATACTGTTTTTCAATTTCCCCAGCAGTTTTGGTCAAATAGTGAGCTCTTGTCCCACAAGCTGGAAACTTTGGGTTGTTGGAAACTAGCTTGTTGAGGTCATTTTACCCTAGTCTATTCCATTGATCCACCTTCCTGACTTTTAGCTAGTACCATATTGTTTTGATGACACTGCTTTATAGTACAGTTTACAATCTGGAGCTGCTAAGGCCCTGTCCTTCACATTTTTTTTTCATTATTTCCCTTGATGTTCTTGATCTTATGTTCTTCCAGATGAACCTCATTATACAATTTTCTAATTCTTTAAAAAAGTGTTTTGGTCGTTCAATAAGTATGGCACTGAATAAGTAGATCAATTTGGGTAGGATAATTATTTTTATTGTATTATGCTAGTCCTACCAATGAGTAATTAATATTTTCCAATTGTTTTGATCCAGCTTTGTGTGAAAAGTGTTTTATAGTTGTGTTCATATAATTCCTGTGTTTGTCTTGGTCGATAAATTACTAAATATTTTATATTGCTTAGTGTGATTTTAAATGAAGTTTCTTTGTCTAACTCCTCCTGCTGAATTTTGTTGGAAATATATAGAAATGTTGATGATTTATGTGGGTTTATTTTGTACCCTGCAACTTTGCTAAAGTTTTTAATTATTTCCTTTTAGTTGATTTTCTAGAATTCTTTAAGTATACCATCATATCATCTGCAAAAAGTGATAGTTTAATTTCCTCACTGCCTACTTTAAACACTCAAATTTAATTTTCTTTTCTAATTGCTGCCACTAGTGTTTCTAGTACAATATTAAATAATAGAGGTGATAATGTGCATCATTGCTTCACTCCTGGTCTTATTGAGAAGGCTTCTAACTTGTCTCAATTGCAGATGATACTTGCTAATGGTTTTAAATATATACTCTTTATTATTTTGAGAAAGGTCTCTTTTATTCCTATACTTTCTTGTGTTTTCAATATGAAAGGGTGTTATATTTTGTCAAAGGCTTTTTCTGCATCTACTGAAATAATCATGTAATTTCTGTTGGTTTGATTATTGATATGGTCAATTATGTGGATGATTTTCCTAATAGTAAACCATCCTTGAATTCCTGGCATAAATTCCACCTAATTATAATGAATAATCCTTGTGATAACTTGCTGTAGTTTCTTTGCTAGTATTTTATTTAAGATGTTTGCATCTATATTCATTAAAGAGATTGTTACGTAGATTTCTTTCTCTGTTTTTGGTCGGCCTGGCTTTGGAATCAATACCATATTTGTGCCATGAAAAGAATTTGGTAAAACTTCATCTTTGCATATTTTGTCAAATAATTTGTATAGTGCTGGGATTAATAGTTCTTTAAATGTTTGATAGAATTTACTTGTGAATCCATCTGGCCCTGAGGATTTCTTATTAGAAAGTTTCTTGATGGCTTGTTCAATTTCTTTTTCTGATATAGGAATATTTGAGTATTCTATTTCCTCTTTTGTTAATCTAGGTAATTTATATTTTCTGTAAATATTCACCCATTTCACCTAGATTGTCATATTTATTGCCATATAATTGGGCAAAATAATTCTTAATAATCTTTGATACTGTTAATTTGATTCAATTCTTTCTTTTTTATTAAACTAACCACTACTTTATCTATTTGTTTTTTCAAAGTACCAGCACTTAGTCCTATTTATTAGTTCAATAGTTCTTTTACTTTCAATTTTATTAATTTTTCTTTTAATTTTTAGGATTTCCAATTTAGTTTTTATTTGGGGATTTTTAATTTGTTCTTTTTCTGTTTTTTTAAAGTTGCAAGCCAAATTCATTGAGCTCCTCCCCCTCTATTTTGTTAGTATAAGCACTCAGAGATATAAATTTTCCATTGAGTACTGTTTTGGCCATATACCATAGATTTTGATATGTTGTCTCCTCATTGTCATTCTCTTTAATTAAGTCTATAATTATTTCTACAATTTATTTTTTGACCCACCAGCTTTGAATAATTAGATGATTTTGTTTCCAATTAATTTTAAATTTGCCTTTCCATGGATCCTTATTAAGAATAATGTTTACTGCACTATGATATAAAAATGTTTCACTTATTATTTCTTCTTTTCTGCATTTGTTTGCAATACGTCTATGCCCTAGTACATGTATCTTGTACTGTTGAGAAGAAAGTATATTCCATTTAAACCCTGTTCAATTTTTACCAGTTATCTATTAACTTTGATTTTTCTAACATTTCATTTCATTTTTTTGGTGTGATTTATTTATTTTTTGTATTTTGATGTGATTTATCTAGTTCTGGAAGAGGAAGTTTGGGATCCCTCACTAGTCTGGTATTACTATCTATTTTCTCCTTAAACTCCTTTAATTTTTCCTTTAGAAATCTAGAAGCTATACCATTTGGTGCATAAATGTTTGGTTATAATATTAGTATCCTTTACCAAAACATAATTTTCTTCCTCATCTCTTTTAATCAGATCAATTTCTACTTTAGCTTTGTCTGGTATCATGATTACTCCCCTTCTCACTATCCTCTTTCTTATTCCTCTTCTACTTCTCTACAGTGTATCACAGGATATTATACCCCAATGAATCTGGATGATCTTCCCTTTTTGAGCCAATTTCACCGAGAGTAGTGTTTGTGTACTACTTACCACCACCTTCATCTTCCCCTCCTGTGTAATAGTCCTCCCCAACTGTGCCTCTTTATGTGATATAATTTACCCCATTTTATTTCTCTCTTCCCTTTTCTCTTAGTGCAATCCTTTTTCAGCTCTAGATTTTTTGCCTATCAGCTTACTACCCCACCCTCATTTTTAGTATAGTTCTGCTAATTATTTTGATAATGATGAGATTAACCATTACAGATATCATTTTTCCACATATGACTATAATATATAATAATTCAGCCTTTCTCTGCTAACTTTTTATGCTTCTCTTGAATTTTGTGTATGGACATCAAATTTTCTGTTTTTGCCTACTTCTTTCTTCAAGAATTTTTTTGAAATCTTCTCTTTTATTAAATGACCATATTTTCCCCTGAAAGAATATAACCATTTTTAATGGACAGGTAATTCTTGGTTGTAAACCCAGTTCCATTGTTTTCCAGAATATCATATTCCAAACCTTCTGTTCCTTTAATATGTGGAAGCTGCCAGATCCTATGTAATAATGATGGGGACTCCAATATATTTGAATAGTTTCTTTTTAGCTGCTTGCAGTATTTTCTCCTTGTTCTAAGATCTCTTTAACTTTGCTATAACATTTCTAGAGTCATCATTTGGGGATTTATTGCAGTAGGTGATCTGTGGATTCTTTCAATTTTTCTTTTACCCTCTTATTCAAGAATATCAGGGGGATAAAAAGAATATCAGGGCAGCTTTCTTGGATAATTTCTTGTAAATGAAGTCTAAATATTTTTTGTATTAAATCCTGACTTTCAGGTAGTCCAATAATTTTAAAATTGTCTTTCTTAAAACTATTTTCCATGTCAGTTGTTTTTTCAATATGTTTCATATTTTCATCTATTTTTTCATTCTTTTGATATTGTTTTATTATTTCTTGATGTCTCATGAAGTAATTAGTTTCTAGTTTCCCAATTCTAATTTTTAATGAATGAATTTCTTCCATGCCCCCTTTATCCTCCTTTTCCATTTGGTCCATTCTTACTTTTCATGGAACTCTTTTCTTCATTGGATTTTATTTTACCCTTTTTTCCTAGTAGATCAATTGAATTTTCTTTTTGCATTACATTCATTTCTTTTTTCCCATTTTTGTCCCACTTTCCTTCTACTACTCTTTTTGATTTTAGAATCCCTTTTTAAATTTTTCTTTTACCTGAGACCAATTCCAATTTTCTTTGAAAACTTTGCATGGATCTCACTGTCCTTTATTGATTCTGTGCATTGCTCTTTGTCTCCATATAATTTTTTTAGGTTTAGGTGTTTCTTTTGCTCTTTGCTCATTTTCCCAGTCTTTTTTTTTTTGCTTGTGAACTGGGAGTTCTGAAAGCTGTTGATTCTGTCTCCAATGCTGATGGCTCGCAGGACTCAATATTCTAAACTAATTGGCCTGGAGACTAGTGCTTTAAGGCACTGCAGGGCTAAAATGGTAAGGCCTTAATCATTTCTGGGCCTCATTACCAGCTGGTGCCAGGGCTGGAAATTTAAGGATTCAGTCTATGGTGTGGGTGTTCTGTTTCTAGTGTTGGATGGGTCCTGGGATTATGCCCAGGCTAAGAACTTGACACTATTTGTGAGGTGGTATTTGGCCAGCATTCTTCTATGTGAAATTTAGCTTCAAGCTCCCCCTTATTCTTTGTAAATCAATGATCTCTGCCTAGCTTTCAAATTGTGCTCAGCAGGAATGCCTCTTCACTCAGTCTTGTTGTTTTGAGGTACTTTTTACTGATTGATTTTAAAGAATTGTCAAAGCAATTTCGGCTTCCACTGGTGCCAAGCTGCCAACTTCAAAAAGAAGCCTGCTTTTCTGCCATTTCTTGGTTTACATATTACTGAAGTCTAGTTTGCAGAATTTTAAAGATAATCTTTGAATCATATAAAATGAGACCAATAGTTTAGTAATTTGGTTATATCCTTCTTTAGGATTGAGTTAAAAACTGAATTTTTCTAACCAAGTGGCCACTGTCAAATTTTGCTGTCATATTGAGTACAGCACTTTTTAACAGCTGAAATTTTATTACCTCCATTAGCCTTTCTACAGCCCACTTGACTTCATTCTCCAGAACATTCTCCAGAACTAGCTCTATATCAGTCACCACAGTATCATGGTCATCAGTGATGTTAATATTTGTCTTGTATAGTTTTTCTGTATATTCTTGCCATCTCTCCTTAATCTTTTCTACTTCTATTAAATCTCTACCATTTTTCTTTTATCATGCCTATTTTTTGCATGAAATTTCCCCTAGATATCTCTAATTTTGTTTTCTCTTGTATTTCTCATTCTACTGTTTCCTTCTATTTCTTTGTATTGGTCATTTAGGAAAGCCTTTTGTCTCCTTGCTCACCTCTGGAATTCTTCATTCAAATGGGCCTATATTTATTTCTCTCCTTTACCTTTCACTTTTCTTCTTTCCTTAGCTGTTTGCAAAGCTTCATCAGATCACCATTTTGCTTTGTTTTTCTTTTTTTGTTTTTGAATGTTTTTTTTTGTTGCCACCTAAAGAGTGTCATCAACCTCTGTCCATAGTTCTTAAGGCATCATATCATATTTAAATAAATATATTTGCCATTTCTACCTTATATTCATAAGGGGTATTATTTATGTCATACCTATTAGGTCTTAGAGTTTTCCTTATTTTCATCAATTTAAGTCAGAATTATATAATTAAAACTTCATGATCTTAGCCTTTAGCAGGTGATATCATTACTTCAATTTTACATATGAAAAAACAATCTCAGGAAAGTTAAGTTATTACAAAGGTCTTACAGCATGCATCTTAAACAAATTTTAATTCAGGGTTCCCTGATTCTAAGCATATCACTGCACATTACATCCAAAATTATCTGAGTATATGAACCAAGAGGAAAGAAAAAATCATTATTTATTTTAAAACTTTAGATATCAGATAATATATTAAGAAAATGGCTAAAGAAAGTATAATGTTTATCCTGGACAAGAAAAAAATCATTTTATAAGGAGAATATGGTTTCCATATTCAAATATGTAGAATGTTTATATGTGGACCTGGGATTATACTTCTTCTCTCTGGTGTTAGAAAGGAAAATCAGGAGCAGTGAGAGGAAACTGTGACTTGACATGATGAAAATAAAATTCTACCTTTTAGAGCTCTCTTGGAGTTGAATGGGTTGTCTTAAGAGTAGATGAATTCCCTTTCACATAAGACGTTTTAAGGAAAGCTAGTTAACCACCTTTGAGATATGTTACAAATGGGATTATTTTTCAATGTAGCTAAATAAATGGCCTTTGGTATCCCTTTAACTATGCAATAACAAAATTTTCTATATCTTCAAAAATGTGAATCTTTGGTGTTCACACACAAAAAAATGATAAGCCAACCTCAAGTTAGAAATTAATGGTGCAGTATAGTGTGTACTGAGAGAATTATGGGAATTGAATGAGCTGCATTGACTACAATTTAACATTCAATCCTGCAGTTAGCTCAGCTCCCTTTCTATTCAGATGTAAGTATGAGAAAACTTTATTTAATTATGGGGATTGTGAGAAATTTTTATTGCATTGTTTGAACTTAACTCTGCTTGCTTGAGTAGCTAATAGACTTAAATTTTTTTAAAACCCTTAACTTCCGTGTATTGGCTCCTAGGTCGAAGAGTGGTAAGGGTGGGCAATGGGGGTCAAGTGACTTGCCCAGGATCACATAGCTGGGAAAGTGTCTGAGGCCAGATTTGAACCTAGGACCTTCAGTCTCTAGGCCTGGCTCTCAATCCACTGAGCTACCCAGCTGCCCCCTGCTCTCTCCTTTTTAAATGGGAAGGCCCTTAATCTTTTCTGCAATTAGAAATCAGTTTACCTGATTATAATACTATTTTGTATCCTGTTTATAGTTTTAATTCCTAAAAATCTATCTTCTCTTTTATTCAGGTTTAGTGACAAAGTTGAGGATGGTCTGGTACAGATCTGTTTTCCAATTGACATGCACTGCTTAATGAATCAATATGCTCAGAAGCTTGAACCTCTGTTTCCTCAATCATGTCAGATTTTAACTATCATCGTAGTTTATGTACTAAATTTACCAATAATGTTTTGGTCTAAGGCAAGGCATAATAAGTTAACTGGAGTTTATTTTTGTTCTTTTCTCATCCTTTATTTTCCAAACTCTTCCTAGTTGAGAACTTTTACGTCATTCTAAGTAAATAGAGGCATAAATTCTGATTCTCCTTCATTGGAGAATACATTTGTTCCTTACTGTATTATGGCTCATTTATCACAGCTTCATTGTATCAAGGGTTTAATATATATATATATATA
>NW_025366135.1:0-2000 GCF_016433145.1 Gracilinanus agilis | reverse complement strand
CTACTCATTACTCACTTTTCCTTTCTCTTTCTTTACACTTAAGCTTTGCTTTTTGGAGAGTTAGACTAGGATTTGAATATTTTTTCCCTGACAGTGTTTTTCTAAATTGCTTTTAAATTAGGCATTTTATTTATGAATTGTGCTCTCTTTAAAGGAGTTAATGAAATGTGAGCTATCATCTTTTTCTTTGGGAATTATTCTGTTTTTAAAAATGCATCATCAAAATATGTACAAGAAAGGGTAATTATTCAACTCAAACTGTAATTGTATCTAATTGACACTCCAGAAATATCCATCTTAATAAATGTTTCAGATGTTTCTAAGGTTTTTTTGAACATTGATTCATAGCTACTATCTCTTTCATTTTTAAAAGAGAAAAGAGTGCTGTTATTTTTCTTATTATAGGATACAGAATTTTACATAGAGTGTCAGGAATAAGGAATAGGGACAAGGGAAAGATCATACAGGTAGCCTGTGCTCTGTCAAATCTTTCCTTTATCCCCTTCTGTCCTGGACTAAATATCTCCCATTGTTCTGTAGAAAGAGTAAGAATTTATAATTAATGTGCGGCTAGTTGAAAGTGAGACAGATTTTAAAGAAAAAGAACAAAGAGTGGCAGAGAAATGGAAAGAAAGAAAAGGGAGATCTTGGTATAGCTCTAATGGAGGAAAGAGGAAGAGATAAAAGAAGGGAGGGAAGGGAGGAACGATCCAAGCACTTTAGCTATTACTTTCAACTAAGAGACCAGAATTAAATCTTCCCTTCAAAGTTGAGGAATATTGCACCTCTTTTATCCTTTCTCACATACTACATTTTGTAGATTTCATCAAATAGTTAGATCTGGGTGAATATAACAGTATAATTAGAATGTGCTCATATGCCTTCTGTGCAGAGCCATTAGATAAAGACATACTTAAGTTACAAGGAATTCTCTTTCTACATTCTCTGCAAATGGATACTTAATTATCTATTTTGCCCTTAGATTTAGGTGGCAAACTCTGAGTAACAAAGGAATTGCCTGGGAATATTTTTCCCTACATATCATTTTCCTTAATGATGAAAATGGTAAACTTATCTAAGGATCTGAAATTCTACAGCATATTCTTCTTTCTTATTTTCTCACTTTGGAGTTAGGTGGAGAGGCATGTATAAAGAGGTAACAATGTTAGGCATTTGTTTTTGCTTCACTCTTTTTCTTACTTTCATAGGAAGGTTTAATGTAGAGGAGAAAGAAGGATTCTGCTTCCCTTACCCTAGAAATGATTATAATATAAAAAAGAAGACTTTAAAAATAAAGAAATGTTTAGGATCATATATAGAAGTATCCATAAAAATCACCATTTGTCAGCAAGAAGAATAATGTTGGTTTCAAATTCTTTCCACAGATTACATACAGTCTTACTGAGAATTTATGCCTGGGATTAAGTGTAAACAAACAGACACATGTATTAAAATCATTCCTCACCATACTCACCAGGCATTTAAATCAATGAGACTTCTAATTTGTCATATGATGAATTAGATTATTTCCTAATAAGGTGATCAAAATTACAAGTAAATGGATATTTTGTTTGTGTGTATGTGTATAAATGTTTGTCCTCCAAATCCAAAGCTTATTAATATTTATATTATTATTATTAATAATGGTGCTCACTCTTTGCGTCTATATGTGACAAATAATACTGTTGAGGGCAGGGGTTGTTTTATTTTTTTGGCTTTGTATGCTTAGCCCCCATCTCTAATCTTGTGCCTTCTAATCCTATTGTATTGTAGTGAGCATTTCTTTTCTACAAAGTACTTTTCTCTCAATAATCCTGTGACTTGAGTACTTCAATTATCCTCATTTCCACTGTACAGATGAAAGAACTGAGAGTCTAAGAAGTTAAGTAGCTTGCTCATGGTCAGATACCTACTAATCACTTGAACAATCAATAAATTCTATCACTATTTCCTTTCCTTCCTTCCTTCCTTCCTTCCTTCCTTCCTTCCTTCCTTCCTTC
>NW_025366134.1:0-9989 GCF_016433145.1 Gracilinanus agilis | reverse complement strand
GTTCTGGGGAGCAAAATTCTGATTACACCACCCTCAATTGAAATCATTCCCTCCAAAGTTATCAGTGATTTCTCAATTGTCACATATGATAGCCTTTCTCAGTCTTCATCATTCTTTATGTCTCTGCTGCATGACATTATTGACCATTCATTCTGTCTACTCTAGATGATATCTTTGTTATTGCTTTTTCTTAGTGCTCTTTGCTGGTCAGTTCATCATGTTTACCATTCAATTGAAAAATATGCCAAATCTTTTGGATACTAATAGAAATTAGAATGGGTTCATATTATTAAAGTTGTTTAAATTTGTAACATGGCAGATAGTCAACTTTGCTCTAAATGTTCCTTGGTAACACAGAAACTCTATCAAAGGCATAACATGGCCTTTCTCATGTTCTTATATTTAGTCTTCTATAGGTTCTCCATAAGCTATCATTTGACTAAATTTATATCTTTTAAAATTGATTACAACACATAGATTAGGTAGATTGAGAGATAGATAGATGTGTCAAAGAAGAATAGGTGGCAACAAATTTAAATGGCTTGTCATAGCAGTTTGAAAGTGAAAAAGAAATTATATTAAGGTGATGGTATAAGGGAAAGGTAGAGAGGATTTTTAAGGATGAAAGAGACAAATGCTTTAAAGGCTTTTCACTAATTACATAGAATTTGTTTTATCCATAATGGCATATAAAATTACATGTCAGTGGTCATATAAATCAGAGAACTGTGGTTTCCTATTGGCACAATCCCCTTGAAATCTACCTACATCCCTTGTATGAAGTGAACACAAATGACCCTTGGAATTCTTAACCTTAGACAATCCAGCATGACTCAGCAACATATGGCTACTATATTATTACCCTCATGTGAGATATATAGAAAGCTCTCTGTCCCACCTCTTATCCCACCCCTTTTGACACATGTGGAATTTGTTAGAGAGTCTTTTTATCAGAGTCCCACAACAATACCAAAATTCATTCATTTCCTCTTTTGATGATTAGTTTGGAAACCAGCTCTGTCTTAGGCCCAACAAAAGATGTTTAGAGGAATTAAAACAGAAAAGAGCTTAGAAATCATTTATTTAAGAAGATTTTTTTTCTCTTGAAATATTTCTTGAAGTTTGCTATAATTTAAAATGACAAAATTGCATCAAATTTTAGTTGTTTATTTAAATGAAATTTCCAAAACAGATACACAATCAAAACATACAAAGTATTGATCAATAGTTTTGTAAATATATTTGATATTTCTTTGTAAACACAAGAGTTAAAATAATAGATAGCCATTCTAAGAAGAAATTTGTCTTGGTTGTCCAGTAAAAAATTTGTATCCACATAGGAATTGTCTAGTCTGGTAGTTCTTAGCCTCATTTCAGTTTTGAAACACTTTGACAGTCTGATGAAACCTATAACCATCTTTTCAGAATAATATTTTTAAGTAATTGAATTCAGTTAGAAATTAGTGAAAATAAAAAATGTACTCTATTCCCAACCAAAGTCATAGATTCCCCTGAAATCTATCTGCAACTCCCACAGGGGTCTGTGCACCTTGAGTTCAAATCTTGTCACCTAGTGGGTAGACCTAGAACTGATGTGCCGGCTCCTCAGTCTCATCATGGCTGTCTTCATCTCTTGATTCCTCAGGCTGTAGATAATTGGATTTAAAAGGGGAGTGACAACAGAGAAAAACACTGAGAGAAATTTGTCCAGTGCATAGCTACTAACTGGCCAAGCATAAATTAAAATGCTTGGCCCAAAAAAGAGAATCACCACTGTGATGTGAGCAGACAGTGTGGATAGAGCCTTAGAGAGGCCACTTGAGGAACGACGTTGGACAGTGACCAAGATGATAATATAAGAGATACACAAAAGGACAAAAGAAATCAATGAGAGAAACCCACTGTCAGCAATCACAAGAAGGTTTAGGACATATGTGTCAGTACAGGCAAGGCTTAACACCAGGGGAAGGTCACAAAAAACATCATCAATCACATTAGGACCACAAAAAGGCAACGTTACAGCAAAGGCCATTTGGCTCATGGTGTGCACAAAGCCAACAACCCATGAAAGCAGCACACTGCCTACCAAGATTCGCCAATTCATGATAGTTGTATAGTGGAGGGGTTTACATATTGCAATATAACGGTCAACAGCCATGACTATGAGAAGAGCCATCTCACTGCCCCCTAAGAGATGAACTAAAAATATCTGTGCCATGCAACCCCACAAGGAGATGGTTTTTCTCTCCCTGAAGAAGTCTGTGATCATCTTGGGGACAATAACAGTGGAAAGGGTCATATCAAGAAAGGACAGATTGGCAAGAAGAAAATACATGGGGGTGGAATTCAAGCGAGAGTCAAATGTCACCATCAGTATAATGAGACTGTTTCCAGCCAAAACTGATGTATAGGCCAGGAAGAATATCACAAAAAAGAAAATCTCAAGCTCCCAAGAACTGGTGAGTCCTAACAAAATAAATTCATTTATAAAAGAGTGATTCTTTAGCTCCATCTACTTGATTAAACTTCAAAAATCCAGAAAGTCTCTGTAAAGAAGAAAGTCTAAATGAAGTCACAATTTTGGATAAATATCCTTGAATACATGATAATATGGGGAAAAATTCATTTCATATAGAAACCACTAAAGAATGAAAATTCTTTGAAACACATCTCAAAAATTAAATTAATTCAAAAGATATTTAAGTGCAATATTGATGAATCCATTTGGTTTAAAAATAGAGAATTAAATTAAAATGCAATATGGAAACATGTCATGCTGTGATACTACAGATGAATCATTTTTTAAATTGTGTTTGAATGGAGGAGTCATAAGTCATCTGCTCTCTCTTCACTTCTAGTTCACTTTCAGGATCATAATCGTATCACCTTAATCTCTTGTACCTCCACATTGGCTGCCTGACAACCCATTCTCCCATCAATAAGTATTGTCCTGCCTTCCCCTACTTTCCAGTTCTCATATATGTTTTGTCTTCTATTAGAATGTATCCTTCTAGAGAGTATTTATTCATATTTTTATCCCCAATGCTGAGCACAGTGCCTAGCACATAGTAAATTCTTAATAAATGCTTTGCCATCAAATATTGCTCAAGAGACGATTAGCTGTTATGTTGGGCAAGTTATTTAACTCAGCTTCAGTTTCCTTATATGTAAATAAAGATAATAATAGTGCCTACCTCCCAGGGTTTTGGGGAGAATCAAATGAGAAGACATTGACAAAATATGTTGTAAACCTTAAAACATTATGTAAAAGATGATTATTCTGTCTGTCTGTCTGTCTGTCTGTCTCTCTCTCTCTTTCCTCCCCCCCACGCCCCCACATCCATACCATACACAATTTTCTTTATATTTATTGATTGGAGATTTGTTTCTTTATATGTAAAACTGGGTTTATTGAAGCAACACTAAATCCTCATTCCTTATCTTCAAAATTACAAATTTTAGTTTTTATTAATTTGAATTAAGACAGTATAAAATCCAGTATATCCAAGAAAAATCTTAATCTATCTTCCCAGAAACTATCAATACTCTCTAGGATTACTATTTCTTTGAGATTTTCTTTTAGAAAATTTCAAACCTATTTTTTGGTCCTGTGTGGTATGATAAAGCTTTGACTGTTCTTCCCCAATATATCTACTTGAAAATTATCATTGGTTCTCTCTTCCTAGTAACCCTGAACCTATCTCCTACTTTCTACTCACATAACTACTTACTTTAATTCAGACTCTCATCACCATCCTTATTGATAAATATTTGTTGAAATGAAATAAATTGAATTTGACTATTTTAAAATATATAAATTCTCTTACTGATCATGTTCACTTCTCATCTTCAATCCAGTTTCACAAGGTTGGCAAAATAACTTTCCTAAATAGTAAGTCTGACAAGATCACTCCCTGGCTCAACATTGTTCAGTGACTTCTCATGGCAAAGAGAATAAAATATTTTATGCCCAATGTGTTGCCTTAATACAGTATATAATATATATCCTCTTAAATGCCAGCTTTGTTCCCTTCCATTTTTCAATTATCACCTCAATGCAGATGTCTATTGTATCTATCAATCTATCTGTCTGTCTGTCTGTCTACCTATCTCTCTATGTATCTGTCTATCCATCTATAAATAGATATGATAGATATTCACTTACAACCTTTCCTCTGGATTCCAAACTCATACTTCTATTTGCAGGTATACCATCTCTACCCAAATGATCTGCCAGTCACCTGAAACTCAACCTGGCCAAAAGCATGATCATTTTCCATTACTTGTCTTCAATGATGTTTCGAATCAAGGCAAAATTTCTTACTTCATTAAATAGTATGTTCTATGTTCAATACTAGCAAAAATGAAAAAAGCATGTCCCTATCCTTAAAGAGTCTAGAAGCTAAAGCAGAATGGAAAGAAAGGAAAGGAAAAATGGTCAGAGAACAGAAAAAATGATTAGCTATTTCCTTTTGCACAAGTCATCTTCTGTGCCTGTATAATATACTCCCTCTTCTAATATATGCTAACTTTTTGTCATTATCATCTCAGCTATTCAGGCAAGAAAACTCAGTGAATTCTGATTCTCCTTCACTAGCCTCCCTCATCCCAAATAATGAGCTGTAAATTTCCAATGGTTCTACTTTCATGATATCTCTTAAATTAAATTCCTCCTGTCGATTCACAAAGCTTCTCCATTCAGAAACTTATCACCTTTTACCTTGATGTTTGCTATATTGAATTTGCAATATTTCAATAGTCTTCTAACAACTGATTGTAGTTTTTCTCATCTCCAATGAACTCTTGTTATGGTTGTCAAAAAATTAATTGGTCTGGCAGATCATTCTCTTGACAAATGCCTTCTTGTGTCTTCCTGTTGCAAAAATAAAATTCAAATTGTATCATTCCTTTATAAATCTTATTTCTTCTTTTCCAGCAACACCAATACTCTCTTAGTTTCCCTTTTACTATGAGGTTTTCATTTAGAATATTTCAAACTCATTCTTTTTGGTCCTACATGTTATTGTAAAACTTTAACTGATCCCTTCTTAGGACTTAGGATGAGCCTAATGAACACCTGCAGAACTGAACAGTAATTTGCTAATTTAATCAGGAAAATTATGAATAACACACTGGATCTCTCTGTTTTATGGTACCTGGGAAGAGTCAGTCAGGTGCATGCTAAGAATGACTGTCTTCATCAAATCTTATTATTTTCATAGGGCAATAGAGTAGACAGATCTCTGAGACCATGTAATCTTGTTCATTCATTTCACAGATGAGGAAACTGAGACATGGGAAGATCAAGTCATATTTATCCCTATAGTAGAAAAATACAATTTTTCAATTCAATGAATAAATCTATATAGAAACCTGTTATGTGGTTATCACATAAGTATCCCAGTATATTAGTATTAGTTACCCAACCTACCAGTTCTATATAGAGACTTCAAGAAGAAACCTCTTCAGTGAGACACAAACACTTTGAGATGACAACTCTGTTGACTATTTTCCTATAACTTCAGGAAGATATCCTCATTCAAACTAAATCTCAAGGGGGGAAAGAGGAAAAACCTTAACATAATAATAATCATGAAATCAGAAGACTGAGCAAATCCCTATGAGAATTATTAGAGAACCAGGCCAGTTTTCCTAAACTTCAAGGGAAACATTTATTCTTTTATCATTAGAGTGTAAATTTCACCAAAAGAACAGTCAATTCTGTATGAACTTGCTCTGGAAAATAGTCTTTCATATGTTACATGTTAGAAGAAAGGGACCATTCATAAAAAAGAAGTTAATATAAATGACAAAATTTTAAAAATATAAATTAGTTTTCAAGTGGAGGTTTTGTTATAAAGGTACAGAGAAATCATAGGGCATTAGGAAATATTTTGTAAGTGAATCTGATTTTACCACTTGGTGATGGCAGTTTCTTGATTAACTGCACCTGAAAACCCAGAACTTCAAAAGTCATACTCTTCCCTCTTGATGTATTTCTGTTTGTTTACTAGTAGTGTTTGATGAGGGACAACACAGTAAAGTGAGTTTTTGGACATCAAAGGTTGGTATGTGTTCTCATAACAACAATAAGCCTTAGTGCTTTGCTTCATTCATTTTAGATGAAGGAATTTATTTTATTTATAATGTTCTTTATTCTATTGAACTTTTTTTATTTGAAGATATTTTATTTTCTCAATTACATATAATAAGAATCTTCAACATATGTTTTCTGAAATTATAATTCTAATTGTCTCCCCTCTCTATTCCCTCCCCTTTCTCAGAGATGGTAGGAAACTTGACCTAGGTTGTACATATATTATCATGCAAAACATACCTCCATGTTGGTCATTGTTGTTAGAGATTATTCATATAAAACCAAAACAAAACCATAAATAAACTATTGTGAAAAAATAGTATGCTTTGACCTGCATTCTGACTCCACCAATTCTTTCTGTGGAGGTAGATAAAATTCTTTTTTCATAAGTCCCTCAGCATTGTCCTGGATCATTGTATCAATGAGAATCAGTAACTCTTTCACAGCTAATCAAGCGATAATGCTGATACTGTGCACAATGTTCTACTGGCTCTTTTCACTCTGCATCCATTAATATAGATCTTTCTAGTTTTTTCTGAAATCATCCTGGTCATTGTGTCTTATAGCACAATAGTATTTCAGTACTAACATATCCCACAATTTGCTCAGTCATTTTGCAGTTGACAGATACCCCCTCAGTTTCCAATTCTTTGCCACCACAAAAAGAGCTACTATAAATACTTTCTTTCTCCTTTTTTTATGATCTCTTTAGATACGGACTCAGTATTGGTGTTACAGGATCAATGGATATGCAGATTTCAATAGCCCCTTGAGCCTAGTTCCAAATTGTCCTAACGAATAGGTAGATCGGTTCACAACTCCAATAATGCTAGTGTCCCTATTTTCCAACATCCCCTCCAACATTATCACTTTACTGTCATATTGGCCAATCTAATAGGTTTAACATAGTATCTCAGTTTTAATTTGATTTTCTCTAATCAAGAATGATTTGTAACATTTTTCATATGATTATTTTTTAAAAATCCTTACCTTCCATCTTAGAATCAATACCATGTATTGGTTCCAAGGCAGAAGAAAAGTAAGGGCTAGGCAATAGGGTTTAAGTGACTTGCCCAGGGTCACAAAGCCAGAAAGTGTCTGAGGCCAGATTTTAACCTAGGACCTCCCATTTCTAATCCTTATTCTCAATTCACTGAGCTACTCAGTTACCCCCTATATGATTACTGATAGCTTTGATTTCTTTATATGAAAACTGCCTATTCATATCTTTTAACCATCCTTTTATTAACGATTTGTATTTTTATGAATTTGGTTTAGTTCTCTACAAATTTGAGAAATGAAGGCTTTATGAGAGAATATTTTAAAAAAAATTTCCCCTAGTTTGTTGTTTCCCTTATAATATTGGTTAGATTGCTTTTGTTTATACAAAAGCTTTCTAATTTGATATAATCAAAATTACTTATTATACATTCTATAATGTTTTCTGTCTCTGGTTTGTTCATAAATTCTTCCCTTTTTCAAAGATTTGTCAGGTAAATTATTCTGTATTCCCCTAATTTACTTATGGTGTCACTTTTTAGATCTAAATCATATACCCATTTTGACCTTATCTTGGAATAGAGTGTGAGATACTGGTCCATGCCTAGTTTCTGCCATATTATTTTCCACTTTTCCCCACAGTTTTTATCAAATAGTGAGTTCTTACCTCAAAAAACTGGAGTCTTTGGATTTATCAAAAACTAGGTTGTTATGGTCATTTACCCTATATATTGTATATCAAATCTATTCCACTGAATCCTTCTTCTTTCTCTTTGTCAATGCTAGAGTGTTTTGATGATTATTGCTGTATAGTACAGTTTGAGATCTAATACTGGTAGGCCACCTTCCTTGATTTTTTCTCTTAATTTCTTTGATATTCTTGATCTTTAGTTGCTCTAGATGAATTTTGTTATTTTTTCTAGTTGTCTAAAATAATTTTTGATATTTTGATTCATAAGGCACTGAATAACCAAATTAATTTATGTATAATTATCATTTTAATTATATTATATTTTATATTATCTCAATCTACCCATGAACAATTAATATTTTTCTAGTTGTTTAGATTTGTCTCTATCTCTTAATGTTGAACTTTGTTGGTAATGTATAGAAATACTTCTGATTTATGTGGGTTTATTTTGTATGTTGCACCTTTGTTAAAGTTATTTCCACTAGCTTTATAATTGATTCTCTGAGATTCTTCAGTATACCATCATATCCTCTTCAAAGAATAAGAGTTTCATTTCCTCATTGCCTAATTTAATTCCTTAAATTTGCTTTTCTTCTCCTTTTGCTAATGCTAATATTTCTAGTACAATATTAAATAATAGTGGTGATAATGGGCATCCTTGCTTCACCACTGACCTTATTGTGAAGACTTCTGACATTTTCCCATTGCAGATGATACTTGCTGATGGTTTTGGGCAGATACTACTTATCATTTGATGTAATAGTCCATTTATTCTGATGCTTTCTAATATTTTTAGTAGGAATGGGTGTTGTATTTGATTGAAAGTTTTTATGTATCTTTTGAGATAATCATGTGATTTCTGTTAATTTGGTTATTTATATGGTCAATTATATTGATAGATTTTATAATATTAAACCAGCTGGTATAAATCCCACCTAATTAGAATAAATTATCCTTGTGATATATTTCTGTAGCCTCTTTACTAGCATTTTATTTTAAATTTTTGTATTCATATTCATTAGTGAAATTGACTTATAATTTTATTTTCTTCTTTTTGCTCTTTGTGGCTTAGGTATCAGTGCCATATTTGTGTCATAAAAGAATTTTGTAGGGTTACTTCTTTGCCTATTTTTCTCAAAGAGTTTATATAGTATTGGACTTAATTGTTCTCTAAATGCTTCATGGAATTTACTTGTGAATCCATATGGCTCTGGAGTTGAAGGAAATTAATGTGGAGGAAGTTCCAACCTTGTGAATTTTGAAAGGCAGGAGAGTAAGCTATCTGAGAGAATATAGCTTCTGGCACTGTAGGAGTCTAGGAATATGGAAGTCCAAGAGTCCCAAAGTCAAGTCCATGTTGGACTTCTCAACTGGAGCAAATGAGTAGGAACCTCTCATTTCCAGGCCAGGATAATTCAGATAATGACTCATTAGTTATCAAAACCAAATTTGGAAAAGAACTTTATGGAACCAATAATACATAGAAACTATGCAAAGTCTGACATCATTCTTAGAGATCACATTTGAAGGTCAGGGTGGGAGAGTATGCCCTCAAGGTGTTGGGACAAATGTCTGTGTTTCTTTAATTGATTAAGTGTAACTGAGACATTAGTCTGTCACTGCTAGCCAATACCACACTGGGAATGGGAGAAATTAGAGGAAGATACCAATCCAAAGTTATCATTGGTTATTTAATAGCTAAATCTTAAAGCCTTTTCTCAGTCTTTATACTTCTTGACCTCCTTGAAGCACTGAGCATTGCTACCTTCTTTTACAGGATATTCTTTCATTTTCAGATGTTTATTTCTCTACTCTTTCTTAGTTATCCTCATAGCTGTTTGATCACTCCTTAGTCACCTTTCTTAACTCATACCCCAAATCATTGAAATTAGTGGGAGAATATATTAAAATATTATATCCAAAATTCATTGCTTTCTTTGTGTTGCTGGTCAGATTTCAAGCCAATTGTGTTTAAGGCTATAGCAAAAGAAAATAAGAGCAGAGGTTAATCTAGAAGAGAGGTTAGAGATTGAGGTAGTTGAGGAGAAGTTCATATATACAAATCTTTCTTATATTTTGCTACAATTTGAAATTCCAAAATTAAATTGATTTCCAAATAATAAATTATTTTATTTTAAGAAGCATGCGCACACACAGATACACAATCTGCTTTCTATCTCTCTTCTCTCTCACTCTTTCTCC
>NW_025366133.1:0-1212 GCF_016433145.1 Gracilinanus agilis | reverse complement strand
GCCTGCTGGAGACGAGAACGGTACTAGAATTCCCGGACCTGCTGTCCGGGTCCGCTGTGGCTTGGTCCAAAGTGGAGTCCAAGGGATGGACCGAATGTGCTCCTTTGTACGTCGTCCGATACTCGCTTTGTAAGAGATGTTTGAATGCGATCATGTTACATTTGCTAAACAAATATATTAACTGCTTAACCTGTGAAGGATTCGTGGCTTTTTTTAACCTCTGAAGGGCTCGTCGCTGCCTTTCAGCCGGGGGGCTTGGGGCCCCCCCAGGTTTTCACCCCGTAATTGTGCTAAATCCTTGGATTCGTGCCTTTAGCTGCACCACAGGGAGGAGGGATAAGGCGGGTCACGTCCATTTTGGGAATGTGAACCTGGATCTGGTGTTTCATCTGCTGAGTGTCAGGCCAGAGAGGAAGCCCGAGTCATGCTGCCTCGGAGACGGCGGCCCTCCCGGCTTGTGATGTCACATAAAAGGTGATTTACTCTTCCCAGGAAGTGGCTCTGAAGACGGGCCTCAACGAGGCCGCGTGTTCTCCGAGGCTGTGGATGCCGAGAAGAGGGGAAGCCCGGAGAGACGGAGAGCTCCTCACCTGCTCTGCCCTCCTACTCTAAATGTCTGTGTCACCTCCATGACCATCGCCTGGAAGGGCGGCATTCCGGGAGCGAGCCTTCGGGGCCGCGTGTCCCGCCGCCGTCCGAGGCTGCCGCAGACCAGACGTCGTGTCGGCGGCCCTTGGAGGGGAAACACCATTCCTCGGTCCCCCTCTCTGTCTCCACAGGCCCATCCCTGAGCCCCAGCTCGAGTCTGTTCCTAGGGCTGGGCCTGGCCCTCTGCCAGCTCTGGTGCCGACGTTCTCTGAGGGGCTGCTGCCGTGTGTGACGTGCGCAGCAGGGTGCAGACAGCCGGACGGACAGCTCAGCACCCGTCGCCTGGCGAGGGCGGTCAGCCTGGAAGTCGTGTGTTCTGCAGGCCAAGACCACAGGCGGTCCGTAGTAGTGAAAAAGTCCCAGAAGGAGAGCTCAAGCAGCCCCCAAAACCTAGCACATTTGGCACATGGTAGGGGTTTTATAAGGGCTCATTGATCATTTGGTTAATACTTAGCCAGAATCTAGCTTTTAATAGCTTTGGTTATGTTCCCATTCAGTCATATTATTTCCTCTATTATATATATACATACATATATATATATATGTATGTATATATATATGTAT
>NW_025366132.1:0-3609 GCF_016433145.1 Gracilinanus agilis | reverse complement strand
TCTTGGGAGATCATTGGCTTCTACTTGCCCAATTCTTGTCTTTAGAGAATGGTTTTCTGCTATATTCCTTTGATTTTCCTTTTCGATTTGGTCTATCCTGTTTTCCAGCTGTTTGATTTTGGTCTCCAATTTTCTTATCAGTTCTTTTGATTTGGGGGCATCTTTTTCTAATTGCCCAATTCTAGCCTTTATAGACTGGTTTTCAACTATAATCTTTTGGTTTTCCTTTTGAGTCTGGTCTGTTTGGTTCTTCAAGGCTTCCAGCTGGTCATTTCTGGTCTTCAATTTGCTTATCAATTCATTTGATTTCTGAGCCTCACTTTCTAATTGCGAAATTCTGCCTTTTAAACTGTTATTTTCTTGCCAGTTCTCTTCCATCTTTCTCATAATCTCAGATTTGAACTCTTCAGTAGCTTGTGACCAGTTTTCATTTTTTTGGGGAAGGTTTGGATATGATTACTTGTTTGTTCTCCTCTGTTGTTTGCTCTGTGGTCTGGAGTTTTTCTGTGTAAAAGTTGTCGCGTGTTAAATATTTCTTCTTGATCTTTCTCTTCTGGGGTTATTATCTCTGGCTTGCCATTGTTAGCTCAGCACTCTCTTAGCTTTATCCTCATGCCCAGGGTCTGTCTGTGCTCTTTAGGCTCCTGAGGTCTCAGGTCTAGTTGTTCTCAGGGTCAAGCCTTCTGGTGGTCCCCTTGCTTGTCCCTCTGCCTGAAGCTCCTTTAACAGTCTCAGGGCACTGCTTCCACAGTCATGCACCCCTCTGCACTGGGTGCCCACCCAAAGTCCAAGCCTGCGCTCAGGATCCGCATATGCAGCTGCGACTATGCCTGCGCTCAGGGTCTGTGTTCAAAGTCCATGCGTTCTTTAGCCTCTTGGGGTCTTAAGTCTTGCTGCTCTCAGGAATGGGCCCTGGTGACCCCAGGTAGCTGCCAATGACTTAATGGGTGCCCCAAACTTGCTCTAAGTCTTTTGCACTGACTTTGGCACTGTAAGTGGTGGTGGTGGGGATAAGGGGGTTGCTCAGCTCGCATTTTAGTGAGAGCTGTTTCATCCCCTTATAGCATGGAAATGCCCTGATTCCACATACCTTCAATGTTGCGCCCTATTGTGGGGTCGCTTTGTTTGTCTGGATTTGTTTTTATGTCTTCTTGAGGAGTCCTATATGCATGGGTTAGGAGAGGTCAAGCAGCTGCTTTTTACTCTGCCACCATCTTAACCCAGAACCCTCTAGCTCCTCTTTATGTGGTCCCTTCTTCCATTAGAATGTAAGCTCCTTGAGAGCATGGATTGTTTTGCTTACTATATTTACATCCCTAATGCTAAGCATAGGGCCTGGTATAGAGTAAGTGCCTAATAAATGTTCTTTCTATCTCTATCTCTCTCTGTCTCTCTATCTCTCCCCTCTAGACATCCTCTTTCTATTTCAACAGCCTCAGGTTCTTTTTAACTCTAAATAGCTTTACTGTGTTCTCAGTTTCTCAGGTTTTGCCCTTATTCAGTCTATTAAGCTGATTCTTAATAAAATACTATACTTCTCTAAGGGATATTACCAAAGGTTGAAAAAACATTTTAGCATCCAAAGAAATAAATATCTACTTGAAGAATTCTGAGTAGGCAAAAACTGAGATGAGAGAGACATTTTTTTTGGGAATGAAGTTGGGGCAGTGGTAGAGAGAGATCTTTCCAGTATTAGAATCACACTTTGTGGGTGGCTGCCTCTTCTGTATAAGTGTAAAATCAATTCTATTCCTCTCTCTGGATCTTACTTTGTTCTCTTTTCTTAGGAATAGTTTAATTCATCCAGCCATTGATCCATTTATTCATTCTATGAAACTCATTTGATATGTCACAGTATTGGGTCCTATAGGAGATAGAAAGTCCAGGCCAAGGAGGGATTTGTGGTTTAGTGGGGAGATAAGACAATTACTCAGGTAACTATAATATAAGGCATATAAATGGTGTCATATTAACTAATCCACAAATATTTATTAGTGTTGACTATGTGCCAGGCACTATGTTCAGCACTGGGATAAAAGCACAAAGAATAAAACAGTCCCTTATAGCATGGCCACTAACTGTACATGATGGACAGAATCACAATGCAGCAGACAGGATTGATGCTAGGGAGATGATGGAAGCTATTTGTATCTTTTGAATGCCTTTGCAACTAGTCAAAGAATCTTCCATTCATCAATCAGAACAAGATACAGAACACGTATGCAAGTTCCAGTCTCTCCAAGGTACTTCCCTTATACGTTATAATGACTTTCCCAGCAGCAGACTCCCAGATTCTCCAAGTAGGGAAGTTATATTAGCCAAACAGGCTATTGGGGGTCTGCACACGTGCCAGGACCCAGTTATGCTTAGAATACAATTCCTCAGGGAAATTCTAGCCTAGGGAGGATGGTAGGTGTTCAAGAATGAAAGATACAAAAGAAATCAATTTCAATGAGATAGAAAAGTGGATTGCCTGAAGAGACCAATGGGTATGTTCAGGGATTTCACAACTAACTTATATTTTTAAAATAAATGTACAGAAGCAAGGTCAGGTGACAGAGGATGACTATAAGAATGTGGCACAGTTCTATAAAAATAGTATCAGGAGTGCTAAAACTCAGAATGAGCTGAGGCTGGTAAGGGAAGTTAAGGACAAGCCTTGGGTTTTTTTTTCCCTAAAGCTAAATTAGTAGGAGAAAGGATCAAAGAAGAAAGAATATGACTTTGTTTTGGGTGCATAATAACTAACAACAGAGAGAAGACAAAGTTGCTCAGTTATTATTTTGCTTCTGTTTTCTATGCCAAGGAGAAGAGAGTTCTTAATTTCCCAATACTGATTCAAGTCACTAGGCTCAGATGAACTACTTCTTTGGGTGCTGAAGAAAGTGCAGATGTGATTTCTGAGTTGCTGTCTATAATTTAAAAGATTATGAGAAAGAAAATATGTAAGAGTGGAGAAGAACAGCTATTATCCCAATTTTTAAAAAAAGGAAAGAATAGAATCTAAAAACTATAGGCTATTGAGTTTATCTTCAATTCCTGAGAAAATTCTGGCATAGATCATGAAAAAAATGGTTGACAAATATCTTGAAAAGGAGAAGTGATAAAAGAACCCTCACTGCTTCATCAACAGTAGGCTGTGCTAAAGTACTCTCTTTGGACAGGGATTTTTTTTAAACATTTATTAATATTCATTTTTAACATGGTTACATGATTCATGCTCCTACTTTCCCCTTCACCCCCCGCACTCCCCCCACCCATGGCCGATGCACATTTCCACTAGTTTTGTCATGTGTCCTTGATCAAGACCTATTTCCAAATTGTTGGTAGTTGCATTGGTGTGGTAGTTTCTAGTCCACACCCTCAATCATGTCCACCCCGACCCAAGCGTTCAAGCAGTTGTTTTTCTTATATGTTTCCTCTCCTGCAGTCCTCCCTCTGAATGTGGGTAGCGTTCTTTACCATAAATCCCTCTGAATTGTCCTGGGTCACTGTATTGCTGCTGGTACAGAGGTCCATTTCATTTAATTTTACCATAATATATCAGTCTCTGTGTACAATGTTCTTCTGGCTCTGCTCCTTTCTCTCTGCATCAGTTCCTGGAGGTCT
>NW_025366131.1:0-4904 GCF_016433145.1 Gracilinanus agilis | reverse complement strand
ATTTAAAATCACCCTAGACAATATAAAATGCTTTGGAATCTATCTACAAAAACAAACACAGGAATTAAACAAACACAACTAAAAAACACTTTCCAAACTATTAAAACTAAATCTAAACAACTGGAAAAACATTGATTGTTCATTGGTAGGATGAGCTAACATAATAAAAATGACCATTCTACCTAAGTCAATTTAACTATTTAGTGCCATACCTATCAAACTACCAAAAACTTTTTTATGGAATAAAAAAAAAAAACTCTAGTAAATTTCATTTGGAAGAACAAAAGACCAAGACTATCAAGAGAAATAATGAAAAAAAAACATGAAAGAAGATAGCCTAACAATACCAGATAGTAAACTGTACTATAAAGCAGTGGTCATCAAAATAATATAGTATTGGCTAAGAGAGAGAAGGGAGGATCAGTGGAATAGTCCTTAGGTAAGTGACCTCAAGCAAGACAGTGTATGATAAACACAAAGGCTCCAACTTTTGAAACAAAAATCCACTATTTTACAAAACTGCTGGGAAAATTGGAAAACAATATGGGAGAGATTAGGTTTAGATCCACCTCACACACCCTACAGCAAGACAGATTCAGAATGTGTGAATGACTTGAATATAAAGAAGGCAACTATGAACAAATTAGGCCACCAGAGAATAGTATACCACCAGCAGAAGCAATTAGAGAAGAAAAGGAAATTGGAGGTGTGAAAATAGGCAGTGAGTAGACCAAGCTATCCCTCTTTGTGGATGTTATGATGTTCTACTTAAAGAATCCTAGAAAATCAATAAAAAGCTAGTGGAAATGATCAACAGCTTAAGCAAAGTTGCAGGATACAAAAGAAACTCACAGAAATCATCAGCATTTCTATATATTTCTAATAAATCCCAGCAGCAAGAATTAAAAACAGAATTTTTCCATGTCCATTTCCATTCAGAATTCCATTTACAATCACCCCTAGACAATATAAAATACTTGGGAATCTATCTGCCAAGACAAACAGAGGTATTATAGGAACATAACTACAAAACGCTTTCCACACAATGAAAACTGGATGTAAACAATTAGAAAACAATAATTTCTCATGGGTAGGACAAGCTAACATAATACAAATGACAATCCTACTCAAATTAATTTACTTATTCAGTGCCATATGTATCAATCTGTCAAGAAACTTTTTTACTGAATGAGAAAAAAGCTATAATAAAGTCCATTTGGAAGTACAAAAGATCAAGAATATGAAGGAAAATAAGGAAAAAAATGTGAATGAGGGGGTCCTAGCAGTACCAGATATGAAACTGTACTATAAAGGAGCGGTCATGAAAACAATTTGGTACTGGTTAAGAGACAGAAGGGAAGATCAGTGGAATAGTCTTGGGGTAAATAACCTTAGCAAGAGAGTGTATGCACAACCCTAAGAGCCCAGCTTTGGGGACAAAAATGCATCATTTGACAACAACTGCTGGGAAAATTGGAAAATGGTATGGGCGAGATTAGGTTTAGATCAACATCTCACACCCTCCACCAAGATAAATTCAGAATGGGTGAATGAATTGAATATAAAGAAGTATTGTCATCCTGGTCACCACCTTGAGTGACACAGCCAGCCTTTTCTTTGTTCATTCCCTAGAGGCAGGTACCGCTGGCAAGCTCCATGTGCTGTCAAGCTTCAGCTTAGACTCTTCCCCTGTATTCAACCAGTCCACATCCTGGACTAGCACCCCTTCTCCTGGGATGACCCAACAATATTTTTACCCCCACTGGCTCAGAGCAGAAGAAGAAAAAGCAGAACAAGGGAGATGGGAGAACAAAGGAAACTAGGTAATCACATCATCCTCTGCTGTCAAGGAGACCCAGTGGACATCTGTCTCTTCCCCCTCAGGGTCTATATTTACAAGCAGACATTCCTTCCTCATTTCTGCTTTAGGCCCTAATGCTTCCATTTCAGCCCTATTCACCAGCACTTGGGAACTCCTCCTTCCTTTCTAGAGGGTCAAATTTGTGTGTGTGTGGGGGGGGGTTGATTCTTTTGTGTCTTGAGGTTTGAAGAATCCCTGTGTCATTGATGGGAAGCCATTCCTTTCCTTGATAGTTCCCCTTAGGCCCTCTATTTGCATCCACTCAAGATCCCTGACCTGTGTTGAGCACTCTAAGTCTCTGAAGTGGTCTTGAGGGTAGCCTTATGGTCCTTGGGGTTAAAATGACTTTCTATTTTGGGCAGAAATTGCATTTTCTCATTCTGGACAAATAGTTTTGGTGTGGCCCATAGGTCTTTTCACTCTGCTTTTTATCTGAGAGGACTCCCTGCCTGGCATAGAGCAAATACTCAGTAAATGTATACAGATGGATAATTTGACCAACTTGCCTTTTTTCCCAGCATAAACGAGAGCCTGGGTATTGGCACCCCCATTACAGGCTCAAACTCACATGAAGGTACCAAGTTACCAGCCAATGAGCCCTAGTGCCCACCACTACTGTCAGTCTATCAAGTTAGGAAACGCTCTCCTGTCCCCCTGGTACTGGACAAAGCTTCATGTATGCTCAGTTTCTCTTAACTTCTTTTGGAAGGTCTCAATTTCAGGGATAATTTTGGGGTCCTAGAGACTTCATAATTGTTTATTTCTGGACATATTTTAATCTTATCTTCCTTGAATTCTCCATTTGAAACCTTTTCCTACTATTTCTATTCCTTTGGGATTGTAAATTTGGACTCTTTTCTTTGGAAGATGTAGAGGAAGCAAGGTTTTGCCCATTGATTTTCCTTTTTAAATTTTATTCCAAAGTTTACAAAACGAAATAAAACAAACATTTCTATACACAAAGAACAAGATTATACATACATGAAGTCACAAATCTCTGCTATGTTTAACTTCCTTTAATTCGCATCTAAATAATAAATTCTGAACACAAGTATCCCAGCCCCTTCCCACCCAATCTGCATCATAGAAAGTATCCTATGGGAGACCAGGATGTCCAGACAAATTAAATCTTTAATGTTTTCACCTTTCAGTTTACACACTGGAGGTAACACTCACAGTTTATTCTTGCATCATTAATTCTGTCTTTGTGTATAATGTTCTCTTGGATGTACTCATTTTACTGTCCTTTAGGCGGTGTATTTCTTTCCAAGTACCTGAGAAATGCGTCAGTTCCTCACTTCTTACAACAGAGTAGTGTTCAATCACAATCATATACAACCACTGGGATAGTCAATTCCCAGTTAATGGGCCTCCCTTCAGTTTCCAATTCTTTGCCACCACAAAGTGAGCTACTATTAAATATTTTGGAGCATACAAGTTCTTTTCTCTTTACCTGCTCTCCTTGGAAAACAGACACAGCTGTGGGATTCCCAAGTCAATACAATTTTATAACTCTGTAGGTATAATTCTGAATAACTCCGTACATTGGATGGATGGGTTGGTTTACAGCTCCAGCTACAGTGTATTAATGTTTTCATTTTTCCACATCCCCTCCAATAGTTGCCCTTTGTTCAGTTTAGCCAATTTGATGAGTATGGAAGGTTATATCTCAGAAGTTTCCATTTCTCTAATAACTTTTTTTCAGATAACTATATATGGCTTTGATTTCTTCATCCAAAATGTGTCTGTTAATAACTTTGGTCCATTTATCAGTTGGAGGATGACTCTTTTTTTCTTATAAACACTGCAAAGTTCTCTATATAGTTGAGAAATGAGTGTGTAAAAATGGCTTTCCAATTTTCTGCTTTCCTTCTAATCTTCACAGCATTTATTTGATTTGTACAATAATCTTTCAAATTAATGTACTCACAATTATCCATTTTACATTTCACAATGCTCTCTGCTCAGTCCACCAACCCCCACTGGGAATTCTGCTATAGGAAAACCCAGAGACACCCCAAAACAATCATTTCTTTCCTTTAAGGACCACCCCATCCTCAGAACTCCTGAAGCTTCTTCAAGAGCTTCTATGGAAAACTAACTTTCTCCCACATTGTTCCACATCAGTTGAGTCTAAGGGTATGCTAGACTCCAATCCTTCCTCAGACATCAGCCCAAAAGGGATCTTTTTTTTTATGCACCCCTAGTGAATCCACAAAAACAGGGTGGGAACCAACACTACCAGACATCCTGAAACTTTCCGGGGGACTCCTTCAACAAAAAGATCTCTTCTTCAGGGGAAGGCATCAGCCCAACATTTCCTGTCTTCATCTGACTCAGTCTCTATTAGCAAAATTCCCACATCCATGACAACACATAGGGTTGCTTCTGCCATCACAATGAAGGAACATATAAGAGGAATTAACTGCTCAGTTGAGCTACCTTGTCTAAGGCCCTCCTACCTTTTACTTCCTTTCCCTAACCGCTCCCTTCCTTCTTTCTCCTGATTTGTTTCAAAAATGGGCAATTGCATCTGCTGCTACAAAATGAAAAAGAAGAAAAGAGCAGGTACAGTCTTTGATTCATGCCATGATCCTTCATGAACTCTTTTTCTTCTCTGGAAGATCAGGGTCATGTTTGAGTGGGGAGGAGCGGGGCTGGCAGGAGGTCATGAATTTCTGCTTTAAGGCAGGAAGGAGCCATATATATTTAACATGCAGACATTCCATTCTCTGGTAAAGCCTCCCCTGGAGAATCTTGGATTCTAATAGTCACCTTCATTTCCCACACTCTTCTTCAGTGTAGGCTTGTCATCCTTGGGATGGATATGACCCTTCCTTTCCCCATTTTGGTCAAAGGCATTACATATGAGTTAAAATTGGACTGTGGCCAGAGCCTTGGGGCAGTTAAAAAAGGGATGGGATGAGCAAAGGTATTCAGATTTTCCTTATGGACCTCTTGGAGACTTGAGGTTTTTTCCTGTAGCTCCATATCCAAAAGGGCTCTGCCTGCAGTGGAGTAATTCTTAAAAAGTGTGTGTTGG
>NW_025366130.1:0-4104 GCF_016433145.1 Gracilinanus agilis | reverse complement strand
CATATTATCTATGTATTTATTCATAGAGTATTTATATCATTATATAAATATTTATATTTATTTATAAAATGCTTATTATTGTGGTTGTTTTTGCTACTAACACTGCTTGGAGTCAGGAAGACCTGAGTTCAAATCCTGCCTCAAAACTTATTGGCTGGAGGGGGCAGCTGGGTAGCTCAGTGGATGGAGAGCCAGGCCTAGAGATGGGAGGTCCTAGGTTCAAATCTGGCCTCAGTCACTTCCCAGCTGTGTGACCCTGGGCAAGTCACTTGACCCCCATTGCCTACCCTTACCACTCTTCTGCCTTGGAGCCAATACACAGTATTGACTCCAAGACAGAAGGTGAGGGTTTAAAAAAAAAACCAAACTTATTGGCTGAGTATCTCTGGTCAAGTCAATTAACTTCTCATCCTCAGTTTCCTCCTCTGTAAAATGAGTGTAATAAGAGTACTTATTTCGCAGGGTTGTTGTAAAAGATTAAATAAGATAACACATGGAAAGTTCCTCTATAGCCTAGCAATTACTATGATTATTTACTAGCTACTTTTATGAGTATTACAAAGCTCAGGGTATAAACATTTTGTTTTTTCGACACTTGAAAGCTTGAAGGATAATTATGTGTGGTGTACTCTGTACTTAGTGGGAAGCTAGGTGACTCGGTGGATAGAGTGCCTGCCCTGTACTCAGGAATAGTTTAGTTTAAATCTAACCTCAGATACTTGCTAGCTATGTGACCCTGGGCAAGTCACTTAACCTTATTTACCTCAGTTTCCTCATCTGGAAAAATGAGCTGGATAAGGAAATGGCAAACCACTCTAATATCTTTGCCAAGAAAGCCCCGAATGGGGTCATGAAGAGTTGGACATGCCTAACCAACCAAAAAACAAGCAAAACACCCCCAAACACACAAGACTCTGTGTTTTCCTCTCCCTGCTAGTTTTTATTATGTTACTTCCTTATCTTGTTCCAGTGCTTTTAATGTTCTCCTTCCTCATGGCTGTCTCCTGCCCTTCATGGCTTCCTTCCAGACTCAGCTCGAATCCTCCTTTCTGCTGGCACCTCTCCTGCTCCCCTCTAATGGCAGCGCCTCCCCTTTGAAGTTATTTTGTAGCGTATCTAAGGATTTGTCTGTATCTCTTTCTCTATATGTTGTCTCCCCCGTTAGAATGTAAACTTTTCGAGGTCAGGGACTGATTCCTTGTGATCTGTGTATGTGCTTAGCACTCTTCCTAACTAACAGGCAGCCCCTAAATGCTTGTGGCCTGATTGAAACTTGAGAGAGCTTTTAAAAATTAAGGAATTCCAGGGTTAAAAGGTCCCTCAGAGCTCTCCAGGCCTGCCCACCCTGGAACAAGAATCCCTTCTGTGACATACCCACCATCCAGGCTAAACTTCAAGACCCCGTAGGAAGGGTAACCCGGGCTCTCCCGAGGCAGCTCATTCTACCTCTGGACGGACGTCTGCTGGGAACTTTGTCATAAGCCTGAATCTGCCTCTGTTTCTCCATCTCAGGTTAAAGAACTGGAGATCAACCTGACCTCAACACCATACACAGAGTTGGAGCCCAACACCAAGTACGAGTTTCAAGCTCGCTGTCGACAGAGGGGGAGAGGGTACGGACAGGAGTGGAGCGTGCCCTTTTTTCACAACACCCCGGCAGCAGGTGAGCTCTTTTTCTTTCCTTTTAAAAAATAGTATTTTATTTTCCCCTTTAATTACATGTAAAAACACTTTTTTACCATCATTTTTAAAAGTGAAGTTCTAAATTCTTTCCCTCACCTTCCCTCCTCTTTCTCTTTCGCCCCTCCTCCCTCTCTCTCCTGGAGATGAGAAGCAATCTGATAAAGATGTTACATGTGCCATCATGGAAAATGTTTTTCCATATTAGTCATCTTCGGGAAGAGATCTCAAACAAAAATAAAGAGAAGAAAGTGAAATATAGCACGTTTTGTTCAGCATTCAGACTCCCTCAGTTCTTTCTCTGAAGGCAGATGGTGCTTTTTCATCATGAGTCTCTGGGACTGCCTGGGATCACTGTGTTGCTGAGAGTACCTAGGACATTCACAGTTGGTCATCAAAAAATATTGCTGTTATTATGTACAATGTGCTCCTGGTTCTGCTCCTTTCACTCTGCATCAGTTTGTGCAAGTTTTTTCAGACTTTTCTGAAACCATCCTGCTTGTCATTTCTTATAGCAGAAAAGTATTCCATTACAATCATATGCCACAACTTGTTCAGCCATTCTCCAATGATGGACAGCCTCAGTTTCCAATTCTTTACCACCACAAAAAAAAACCCAGCAGGTGAGCTCTTAAAGAGAGCTCTTCGGGGCAGCTGGGTAGCTCAATGGATGGACAGTCAGGCCTAGAGACGGGAGGTCCTAGGTTCAAATTTGACCTCAGACACTTCCCAGCTGTGTGACCCTGGGCAAGTCACTTGACCCCCATTGCCCACCCTTACCACTCTTCCACCAAAGAGCCAATACACAGAAGTTAAGGGTTTTAAAAAAAAAAGAGAGCTCCTCCTCACCTTGCTCTGTCCTTGTTTTCTCTAGTAGGACCCATCACATGGTGGGTTTTTCACTCTTCACTTTCTGATAATTATTATCAAAGATAATTTAAAAGTTCCTAACATGCCACAGGAAATAGAACCTTGGACTTGGAGTTGAGTTAGTCTAGGGTTTGGAATCTTGCCCAAGATATTTAGTTGTTATATGACCCTAGACAAGTCACTTAACCTCTCTTGGCCTCAGTTTCCTCATCTGCAAAATGGAGATAAACTTTACAGAGCTGGGGTAAGGATCAAGTTAGATTATCTAAGAGATTTTATAAACCTTTAAGTACCATCTAAATATCACATAGATCCAGAGTTAGAGATGATCTTAAAGATCATCTAGTTTAACTTCTTCATTTTACAGATGAAGAAACTAAAACTAGCATAAATAAGAAGCTTGCCCAAAGTTCCAAGGATTTGTTCTCTGATTCTAAAGTCAATGGTCTTCCCACTGTACTATGCTGACTCTCTTAATATTTCAAAATTCAAAAAAAAGGTTTCAAAGTATTAGGACTCCTTTTGAAAATTAAAAAAGAATCCTGCTCTCTCTGTTGACGGTAGTTATACTATCAATAAAATAAGCAGAATCATAGCTTTAAAGCTAGAAAGGACCTTAGAAAAGGTCAACTAATTTAACTCTCCTATTTAATAGTAGAAAAAAGGATGTTCAAGGAAGTTTGTGGTTAAGTGATTTTCTCAAGATCACACAGAAAGGAAGCGAAAAAAATGAGATTTGAATTCAGGTCCCTTGACTCCAAGATCAGCCGTCATGATGAGCAGGAAAAAACTTGAAGGCAGAAAGCTCCTATGAAATCAGTCATGCTTTAAATCAGTGATTCCCAAAGTGGGCGCCACCGCCCCCTGGTGGGTGCTGCAGCGATCCAGGAGAGCAGTGATGGCCACGGGGGCATTGATCTTTCCTATTAATTGCTATTAAAATTTTAAAAAATTAATTTCCAGGGCGCTAAGTAATATTTTTTCTGGAAAGGGGGCGGCAGGCCAAAAAAGTTTGGGAACCCCTGCTTTAGATGAATTTGTCTTTTACTGATCACAACACCATCTCCACATATTTGAAAACAAAACCCAAAACAACCCTCTTTATTTATTATCTATTCCATTGATAACTGGTTGTTAAGTTCTTTATTACATTGAATCATTCTGCCTAGTTTTGAGAGTGAGAGGAAGATCCCAATAATCTGCTTAGTTCACTTATGGATGCCTGGATCGCTTGGAATAATCCTGCTGCCCACCATGAGCAGGTGGGTTGGCCCAGTGAATGATGGATTCGACTGGATGGATAGAAATAGACAGTATTGGGACAACTGCCTCTCTGAGCTCAGTTTCCCTTTTTTTTTCAATGAGGGGGAAGGACAGGGTGATCTCTAAAGAACTTCTCAGCGCTAACATTCTCTAATTCTAATCTAAAGCAAGAGGCTTTTTTGAGGAAAACAAGAATGGGTTGGAGTATCCTGAGCGCCCTCTGCTGCCCACATCTTAGAAAAGCACTGTTGAAGACAATGTAAGAGCTCATTCTTTGTGCTGGAGAGAACT
>NW_025366129.1:0-5000 GCF_016433145.1 Gracilinanus agilis | reverse complement strand
TGAGCCTTGTTTCATGTCATAGGGCCATTGACAATGCTGTTGGCAAATTACCAGATGCCCAGAAGAGCCATTACTAGTAGTGATTGAACACTACCCAAATGCAGTACCCAAGCAATGCTCTATTAAGTGGGCTTAATTTCACATATTTGTTGGGACCATTGGGAGCAGGGTGGTTCTTCATTGCTTTCCAAGGAGAAACAACTTGTCAATGTCCAGGTAATTTGGAACTTTATCAGCAAGTAGTTTTCCTCACCATTAATCTGACAATTAATAGGGATCCTGCCCTGAAACTTGTAACTAGGATATCCCAAAGTCATTAAAGCCATTTAGTGGTGAATGAGGCTCTTAACTCTGGACCTGAAGTTAAGATAGTTGGGTCAGGGAGACCTAATGTAGCTGTCCATCATTTCAGTTGTAGATGGCAACATGGTGATTGGAGTGGGAGATGTTTAAATCACCAGGCCTCTGTTTCCTCATCAGGAAAATGAGGGGCTTGGACCATGGTCCAAACTAGGTATGAATCCATGATCCTGAAGAATTTTAACTCATGTTCCACGAGGATTCTGAAGAGCAGAGTTGTTTCGGTTATAAAAATCCCAGTCAATTTTGTAGTCTCTTGCTATTGTTTTAGTTTTGTATCATTCACAATTATGGAATACAGCTTGAACCCAATCCTACCTACCTTCCCCACCAATAGACTTTAGTAGGAACCATAAATCAAGAAGCAAAATATCTTAGAACAGAATAGCAAAGAATAGAGGTGAAGGGGAGAACCATTTATTAAAGTGCCTCCTATAGCAGCTAGAGTGCTGGGTCTGGAGTCAGGAAAACCTAAGTTCAAATCCAGCTTTTCAGACACTTAACCTCTGACAAAAAAAAAGGATCCACAGGAGAAGGAAATGGGGAAACCCCTCTAGTATCCTTGTCAAGTAAAGTCCATGGGGTCACAGCCAGAAACAGCTGAACAATAGTGTCTACTATGATAATTTTTGGAACTATTACCTCATAAATGTTTTTTACAACCATTGTCTCTCTTGATCCTCACCACAACTCTGAGATAGATGCTACTTTATCCCTATTCGACAGTTGAGGAAACTTTAGGCAGACAGATGAAGGAATTTGCCCAGGGTCTCACAGGTCTTTTAAGTGTTGGCTGGATTTGACCTCAGGTCTTCCTGTGGTCCCAGCATTCATCCTCTATCTCCCAACTCCTTCCCAGGTAGGAGTACAGTTTTTTACAAATTCCCCCACCAGTGGGAAATGGAACACTGGAGAGCCTATGCTCTTCCTAAGACCTCTCTCTCTCACAGGTTCATCTCCAACCCACTTTGCTGTCCTACCCCAAATCCAAAATTGCTTCTCTTGGCTTCCAAAATTACCATTCCCTTCCTTCTGTAGGAGTGCCTGCCATCTGTTGCTGTGGCTTTTTTCCTTTCCCCAAATTATTGTTCTTTTTTCAGATTACTCCAGATGCGGAAATGTCTTTTGTTATACCTCCCAGATTTTGCCTTAGTTTAGGCTCTCAGGTCAAAGAGGTCAAGATCTTTCCTACAGCACTTAAATCCCACACTCACAGGGAAAAGTCTCCCTGGCCTCAGGACTCCTAGTTAAGGTGAGTAAAGATAGCAACTGGACTCAAATCCTGCCTTTACAGGTGTTTCTTGTGCTACCTTGAAAAAATCTACCCATCCTCCTTGGGCCTCAATTTCTCCTCCACAAATTGAAGGAGTTGGATTAAATCATCTCTAGTCCCTATAGCCCTGTTATGGGGGTAAACCTGTATGGGGAAAGTTGTGAGGGGGTAGAAGAAATCTTTGCTCTGAGTGCCAAGGTCCCTTGCCCTCCCACCCCTTTAGTCAAGTTTAGTACTGAGGTCTTTGGAGATTCCATTTGATGAATATCTTTATTCATTTTCAGTTGAATTGAATTGAATATGAAACTCATAAGAGTAATCCCCAATTCCATTAAGAAATCATTTTGATGCAAAAATTAATTAAAAAAATTAAATTCCTTGATGCAAAAATTAATTAAAAAAATTAAATTCATGGAATTTCCTTCAATTAAAAAAGCCATTCTTGGAAAACACAAAGACCAATTCAATATTTTGACTCCATTGATCCAAGTTAAGAGCATTTTAAAAAGCAAAAGGTGATCTTGACCTCTGAGGGCATCATTCTCCTACAAAATTAGGCTATTGAACTCAATGCTTCCTAAAATCATTTTGCAAAATTCAATCTCTCTGACGTAACATGTAAAAACACTTTGCAAATATGAAAGCACTGTATAAATGCTAGCTATTATTAATATTCCCTTCCTGCCACTGTTTGCTCCCCAATTTTTTTAGTTCCCTATAGGATCTGTTTCCTTCACCCTGGGATTTTTCTGAGTTCTTGTCAACTTAAATTGTAAAAATTGAATGCTGGTTCTCTTGGGCGAACATTTATTGCAAGCAAGGATGATGCTAGGAATTCCAGCTACAGAGACAAAAAATGAAAACTATTCTGTCCTGCAGATGCTAACCTGAGGCTTTTGGAGGATGAACTCCATGTATACAGATAAATATAGAACAAAATGGTTCTTGTCCTTCATACTCAAAGACCAAAATGACAGCACTAGTGTTCTAGATATACTATTCAATTCAATACTGTGGGAAGCCAATAAGAGAATAGATAAAAATCTGAGACCCCTCTTTTGATACCTCTTATGATTCATACCTTTTCTTATTGGAAAAACATTATAGACTTATTGAAAAGCTTTGAGTCCTTAGCAGACCAGCATCTACTGAATTAATGATTCCTCTCCTTGATAATTAAGAAGCCTGAACCCTAACAAACATTACTTAGATAAGACTGCATACTTAGATAAGACTGGAGCCTTTAGTCTGAACTTTATTTGATCAGGTGTCTATAATCCAGGAGGACAGGACTCAATTAGTGAGCATCTCCATAAAATATTTCCGCTCCCAGAATTATCCCCTACTAATTGATGGTTGGAATTTGGCCATTATCTTTATACCTTTACTCTTTAGACTTTAATGGGTTATGTATGATTTGTTACCCCTTCACAACTGTGACTCTTTCTTTGTGTTCTTTGTTTGAAATCAGTATATAATAAACTCCAAAGCCCACAGAGTTCAGAACAACATGGGCTAACCACTCGTCTAGTTGTTCTCATTTTCTTTCTCCTGCCTTAACAATCCGATGCCACCAACGCCACTCAGGACCCCAAAACCATATAGAGGCTGGCCCCCTATACAATACAATATAATGCAATTCAATATACTATTCAAGTATGAATTGGATTGAAGGGAGGCAGAGTTGTACAAAGTCATCAGACTTATTCTCTGTTCCAGGCATCTAAGTCCAGTGGCAAGAAAAAAGTCAAGACAGCTGGTGATGGCCCAGGATTGAGTGGGTGACCTTGGCTTCTTCTGTGCCTAACAAAAGCTCCAAGAGCTCCACAGTGCCTACTTCAGCTGCTTTCATGAACATCTCTGAACACCCTGAACATGTACAACAGGGCAGCTGGATAACACAGTGGTAGAGTACTAGACTTAGAATCAAAAAGACTCATCATCCTGAATTCAAATTGGGCCTCAGACCCTTAGTGGACTAACTAGCTGACCCTGGGTCATTTAATCCTGTTTACCTCAGGTTTCTCATCTATAAATTGAGCTGGAGAAGAAAATAGCGAACTAAGCCAGTATTTTGCCAAGGAAACTCCAAAAATAGGGTTTTGAAGAGGACCAATGACATCACAGAATTTAAGTGAAGCAACATTTGCACAAAGGCTCATTCTGTCTTCTAGAGTTATCAAAGTCCAGTGGCAAGACAAAAGTCAAGATGACTGGTGATGGCTTAGGATGAAGGGAATTACTGCTGCCTATGCTAGAGCTTCTTGCTCTATCTTGAAACATTAGTGAAGGTGGACACCAGAGGTGGATGAGCAGCCCTGGAAAGGGTTTGGGCAATCTGTCTCAACAGAGGTTCTAGAAATAACCATGAATAGAAAGATAAGTTGGAACCAGGTTGTGAGGGGCAAAGGGGTTCATATTTTATTGTACAGACAATAGGAAGCCACCGACACTTCTTGAGCAGAGAAGAGATTTAGACTTATGCTTTAAGAATATCAATTTGGCATCTGTGTTTGGTGGAGCGAATGGAGAACAAGCAGGAGAGGCTGGATGTAGGCAGACCAACTAGGATGTTATCACACTAACCCATTCAAGAGATGGTAAGGGCTTGATCTGTGGCTTGTCAGGAGACAGAGGGGAATGAATTCAAGAAATGTCATGGAAGCAGAACTAGCAAGATAGCAACTAACTGGATATGGCACATAGTGGACATAGATATATATAGAATGAAGTGAAGAGTTGAGGGTGGTGTTGTCCTTAACAAAAATGGGGACTTTAGAGAGAAATGGATTTTGGAGATCAAATAATAAACTCTTTTGTACACATAGAGTTTGAAAGGTTTATGAGACATCCTGATGGAGTGGTAAGGATGGTAGAGGTGCAAGAACAGAGCTCAGGAGAGAGCCAATGGCTGGCCAGGTAGATTTGGGAGAAATCTGCTATGAGAGAGATAATAGCTGAATTCGAGAGCCAGTAAAATCACAGAGAGAGAGGAGGGAACCTAGAAAAGAGCCCAGGGTTCTAGCCATGCAGAGTAAGTAAGAGGAATATGGATGAAGGTCCAGCAGCAAAGATTTAGAAGCCAGCAGAATGAGAGAAAAGTGGATGGGGAAACAATTGAACTAAAGAAAATGTTAATGTTTTATTCTAGTGCATGAAGCTGCCCCTTGGCTAGAGAAAAGTAATGATGAGTTGTAGTGGGCCCTTCCTGAATAAAAACAATGACTATTGTAGAATAAAAGTAGCTAATATTTATAAATATCAGCACTTTAAGGTTCCCAAGGAACTTTATGTATAGTATATTATTTATGTATTATTTTTATATATCATTTATATTTATACTATATTTGGTCCCCACAATAACTCT
>NW_025366128.1:0-5788 GCF_016433145.1 Gracilinanus agilis | reverse complement strand
GGGGTAGGGGAGAAGAGAAGTCCCTTCTGTGTCCCAGGAAGATAGAACAGAAAGGGGAAGGAGACATTGTCCAATCTAACCCCTTCATATGATTGGTAAGCAAACTGACACATAGAGAGGCTATGACTTCCTGAAGGTTACCCAACTCATAAGGAGGAAGCAGTGCCACAGTGGAAAGAATGAGGGCTTGAAATAAGAGGTGTGGACCCCAGACCCCAATCCCAGCTCGGTCACACATTTGGACCTCTGTTCCCTCATCTTTAAAATGAAAGAGTTGGATTCAGTGACCTCTGAGGTCCTTTTTGGCTATAAAATCGATGATCTTAGGTCACTTTTCTTTCCTAGACCTCAGTTTCCTGACCCGTAAAATGAGTATTTGAACTAGATGGCCCCTAAGGTCTCTTTCAAACTCTCCATATTTGACACAACACATCCATTTTCTAAGTCAATTCTGAGAGCTCCTGAGTGCATAAAACATGGCAGTCCTGAGGGCCTAAACCAGGCTGCAGTCATGTGAATGGAGAGAAGGAAACTCAAACAAAAGCTATTGTGGACTTGGCAACATCTTGGAAACGGGAGTGGAGACAATGCTTCCATCAACCCAACCAACATCTATTAAGCACCGACTGTTTTCAAGGGCCTGCTCTAAGCACTGAGGCTGCAAAAGCAAAAATGGAGACACCACTAGAGGTGACAAATGTGAGTGACTCGAAGGTCCAGGAAATGCCCTGAACAGAAGTAAGGAAGTTTGAAGGAAAAGGAGGCATTTCAGAAGAGGAAAAAACAAAAAACAAAAAACACCACAACTAAGTTCTTGCTCGGACATGTGGAGTTTGAGATACTTAGAAGATATTTGGCAGTTGGAGATCTGGGCCTGGAACTCTGAAGAGAGGTGAGGACTAGAGACCTGTGACAAGTTACGGGTCATCTGCGTAGAGGTAATAGGGAGAAATCAGCTCCTGAGAGAAAAAGTATAGCGAGAAGCCAAGAACGCTCAGGACAGAGCCCTGGGGCTCACTAACTCTACGAAGATGGGGCATGGATAATGACACCAGAGAGATGGAGAAGAATTGGTTCTTGGCTTGGGTTTTTTCTCCTTTATATCCTCAGCACATAGCATAGTGCCTGGCACACAGCAAGTTCTTTCTTTTTTCTTTCTTTCTTTTTTTTTTTTTAATATAAAAACTCTTACCTTCTGTTTTAGAATCAACATAAGTATTGATTCCAAAGCAGAAGAGCAACAAGGACTAGGCAACTGGGGTTAAGTGACTTGCCCAGGGTCACCCAGCTAGGAAATATCTGAGGCCAGATTTGAAACCAGGATGTCCCATCTCTAGGTCTGGCTCTCTATCCACTGAGCTACCTAGTTGACCCTCCTGTAAGTTCTTAATAAATACTTTTTGATTATTGCTTGATAGCAGGGGATGAAAAATAGGGGAGGGCAGTATCAGGAAAACCCAGGGAAAGGAGAGGAGCCAGAAGGAAGGAAGGGGTGATCTACAACGTGAGATCCTGCCAAAAGTCGGAGAAGGATAAGAGGGTGCCAAGCTGTGGCCACAAAGAGCTGCCAGGGTAATGGCTGAGAGCTAGAAGCATCCTCCTGGATCCCAGTAGACAGCTTTCATCATCACTCCCTGGAGAGGGATGGTCCCACCATCAGTCAAGCCAGACTGTCCATAAATACGAATTAAGCGCCTACCATATCCCAGGCGGCATCGCGCTAAGTGCCGAGAGTATAAGAGACAAGAGTGAATCCTTGGCTAACGCGATGGAGTGGCCGTGTTTGTCGTTGTCTTGCGCTGCCCCCTGGCGGGTACCTGAGGTCTGGCTGAGGCTTGGCTACTTCTCTTTGCCGGACCGTGGGAACCCTGGAGATGAAGGGATCTGGGTCCGTCACTCCTGTCCCCATAGACAGAATGAGCAGATGGATGCCCATGCACTTATGGGACCCAAGGAAGGCACCCTGCTCAAAATAGCTGGTCCACTTAAAATGCCACCATTAGGGCAGAGCTCCAAACGGGAGTCCATAACGCCAACTTGTATCTGCATGAGTTGCTTCACTTTGATGTTTGCATTCCAGTCCTAGCACCTAGTGGGAGCTTTATCAATGCTTGCTGTCGAAATCTGTGTGTTGTTTTCTTCACAACAACCTCGAGAGTCAGGCTGGGTGGGTTTTATGAATCCCGTTTTTCAGATGAGGAAACTAAGGCTTAGAGGGATTAAAATGGCTTGTCCATAGTCACAGAGAGGATCATCTAGGCTCAAAATCCTGCTGTCCTCCCTGACTCCTCATTCTTACTCACCCTTCATGTCTCCAAGTCTTGTCGTTTCTCCCTTTACAGCATCTCTCAAATGGTCCACTGAGCATTTATTAAACTCCTACTGTGTAAGCCAGTGGTTCCCAAACTTTTTTGGCCTACCGCCCCCTTTCCAGAAAAAATATTACTTAGCCCCTTGGAAATTAATTTTTAAAAATTTTAATAGCAATTAATTGGAAAGAGAAATGCACCTGTGGCCATCACCGCTTCCTGGATCGCTGCAGCACCCACCAGGGGGCGGTGGTGCCCACTTTGGGAATTAGCTCTGCTTATTGTTGTGGGTAAAAAGGATGACAAATGAAAACTCCCCCAAAATCTCCCACTGCCACTCCCTTGATGTAAAGCCTTCTCACTTCATAACTGGGCTATTGCAAGAACATTCTGGTTGGTTCCTGCCTCACGTCTTTCCCTCTCCAGTCCATGCTCCACTCAGTTCCCAGAGAGGTTTTCCCAAATCTAAGGTCTGACCATGCTACCCCTCCCTTGTTCCCCACTCGATCCACTCCAGAGGCTCTCAATAACCTCCAGGACCAAATATAAAGTCCTTCATTTGGGTTTTTAAATCCTCCCCAGACTGGCACCTTCCTACTTTTCCATTCTGGGAAGATGAGAACAACTTGTTCCAATAGTCATGAAGGGCAGCTGAAGCAGGCACTGTGGAACACTTACAGCTTCATCAGACATCAAGGATGCCAAGGTCATCCTCCACATCCTGGGCCATCACCATTTGTCCTGACTCTTGTCTTGCCACTGGACTTCCATGAGTCTGGAAGAGAGAGAGGCCAATTGTGCAATTCTGCCTCACATAAATCCACTTCATGCACATGTCACTCATTGTGATGCCATTAATCTTCTTCAAAAACGAAGGATGGGGAGGGCAGCAAGGTGGCTCGGTGGATTGAGAACCAATCCTAGAGAAGGGAGGTCCTAGGTTCAAATCTGACCTCAGACAATTCCTAGATGTGTGATCCTGGGTAAGTCACTTAACCTCCACTCCTAGAATTTACTGCTCTTCTGCCTTGGAACCAATACTCAGTATTGATTATAAGATGGAAGGTAAGAGTTTTAAGAAAGAAGAGAAGAAAAGAGAAGAGAAGGGAAGGGAAGAGATGAATAACAACAATTGATCTTATATTTAAATATGGTCTGTGTCTGGGCAAGAGCAAAGTGCCCTCTGGTATGGAGGGCAGAGAATTATTTTTAAAAATTCTGTTCTCGTTATTGATATCAAGGGAAAGCACACCAGATGGGGGTTCAGAAGCTCCAGCCTCCCAGGATTACCCCAAGGGGAGTGCTAGTCAAAGATCCTTTGAGGACCCAACCTGACCTGCTACTTCTTACATACGGCACTAACTCTCACCTCCATACATTTTCACTGGCTGTCTCTCACGTCTGGAATGCCATTCCTCCTCACCTTGGTCTCCTGGCTTCTCTGGCCTCTTTTAAGACTCAACACAAATTCTGGCTTCTACAGTAGGCTTTTCCCACCTCTCAACACACACTACTAGTGCCTCCTCTCTGAGATTATGTTCCATCTACACTATCTACTATTTGGATGTAGATGTAGATATATATTGGAGGGATTAAAGAAAATAATTTTTTTCTCAACACTTTAAGAGTTCTGAATTCTCTCCCTCCTCCACCCACTGAGAAGGCAAGAAATATGATATCAATGAACTGTATGGTATATATTCTGTACATATTTGCCCTCCCCCCTCACCCAATTAGAATCTGAGCTCCTGGAGGGCAGGGATTGGTTTTGCCTTTTTTATTCTGCTTCCTACAATGCTTGGCGCATGAACACTTAATGCATTCTTGTTCATTGATTGACTTTCTGATTCTAAGGATGGTCCTCTGTCCACCACTCCATTCTGTCTCTAATACCAAATCCATACAAAGTAAATGTAAAGTAATGAGGGGATGGTGCTAGGAATTTGTCCTACTTATTCCATCATCCTCCTCTGTCCCTCCTAGTCTTTGCCTCTTAGAATCCCTTCCTTCGGAGTCTTGGCTCAAGGGATACATCTAACGAGAGGGTCCTTCAACTGCTAGAGATTCCCTCTATCTTCAGAGTTGCCTCATTTTGTATATACTGTTCACTCTCTCCAACTCCTACGTATGTTGGTAGGTTGGGTCCTCAAAGGATCTTTGGCTAGCACTCCCCTTGGGGTAATCCTGGGAGGCTGGAGCTTCTAGTATTGGAGCTTCTGAACCCCCATCTGGTGTGCTTTTCCATGATCAATCAACCCCTCAGTATCAATAACAAGAACAGAATTGTCAAAATAATTCCCTGCCCTCCATGCCAGAGGGCACTTTGCCCTTGCCCAGACACAGTCCCCATTTAAGGCACAGAGACATGTATGGAGTCACACAGAGTGCTGAGGGATAGCTCCATGCTCCTGGTCTGGAGAGTATTGTGTAGTTAGAAAATCTTGAACCCTTGGACTTCATCTCCCAGAATCCCTTCCCCTTCGTTCACGTAGTGTCCTTACGTATTGTATATAGTTGTGGGTAACCCCGCCCTGGCTCTTCTCTCTCAATCTTGGCTGAGTTAGCTCCCTTTTTACTCTAGCTTTTTATTTTAGTTATTATTAATAAATCTTATTAAATATAATGGATTTGGATATTAAATTTTAATCTTACAGTATCCTCAGGAAGCTCCCTTGAGATCCAGCTCTGTGCTGGGCTCTCAGAATCCAGGCCTTTCTGAAGCCCCTTATCAGAATTTCTCCACATCACAAGAGGCGATTATCACTGAAGCTGCCCCCATCTTTGGTGAACTAGCTTTCCTATTCTCTTTTGTTGACTACTATAACTTGGCAGGGAGGGGAAAGGGCATGGGCTTTACTAACTATTCTAATTGATGGTAGATCCTTGGATGGATTTCCCAGTCACTTAAGCCCTCTTGTCTCAGAATTCTCATTCATTTAACATCAAGAAAGCATAAATACCAAGAAAGTATGGTAGCTTGTAATCATGGATATCTATTGACTGGGTAGGAGACAAGGTGGTTGTCCTCAGAGCCATTTTGTCTCATTCGCAAAAGACTAGGAGACTGGTGTCATCTTTGTACCTGACAATAAGTTCTCATTCAAGGTCTCATGAATGATCAAATCTTCTGGCTCTTCAGATAGCCAGAAGACTTTTTTCACTGTATAGTACCTACTTATAAGTCACTCATGACCTCCCTAGATGGTTGGATTAGAAGTTCTAAGGATTGAAATCAGGCAGGGAAACTTGGGCATGTAGGCAGTAGAAAATGAGCCAGTAGACAGAGAAAGACTAAAAATGAGTGAAAGAGAAGGGCAGCTAAGTGGATCCATGGATTGAGAGCTAGGCCTAGAGAATGAAGGACAAATCTGGCCTCAGACACTTCCTAGCTGTGTGACCTTGGGCAAGTCACTTAACCCCCATTGCTTAGCTCTTACTGTTCTTTTGCCTTGGAACCAGTATTTAGTATTGCTTCTAAG
>NW_025366127.1:0-1337 GCF_016433145.1 Gracilinanus agilis | reverse complement strand
TACCTCAGAGTTGCTTTGATTTGCATTTCTCTAATTATTAGAGATTTGGAACACTTTCTCATGTACTTATTGATACTTTTGATTCCTTTACCTGAAAATTGCCTATTCATGTCTCTTGCCCATTTATCAATTGGGGAATGGCTTGATTTTTTATACAATTGCTTTAACTCCTTGTATATTTGAGTAATTAGACCCCTGTCAGAGTTTTTCGTTTTTTTTTTTTTTTCCCAATTTGTTGTTTCCCTTCTGATTTTGACTACATTGTTTTTGTTTGTACAAAAGCTTTTTAGTTTAATATAATCAAAACCATTTAATTTACATTTTGTAATTTTCTCTAACTTTTTTTTTTTTTTAAAGTCTTTCCTTTCCCAGAGATCTGACAAGTATACTATTCTGTGTTCACTTAACTTGTTTATAGTTTCCCTCTTTATATTCAAGTCATTCACCCATTCTGAATTCATCTTGGTGTAGGGTGTGAGATGTTGATCTAAACCTAATCTCTCCCATATTGTTTTCCAAATTTCCCAGCAGTTTTTGTCAAATAGTGGATTCATGTCCCAAAAGTTGGGCTCTTTGGGTTTATCATACACTGTCTTGCTGATGTCATTTACCCCAAGTCTATTCCACTGATCCTCCTCTCTGTCTCTTAGCCAGTACCATATTGTTTTGATGACTGCTGCTCTATAGTATAGTTTAATATCTGGTACTGCTAGACCCCTTCCTTCACATTTTTTTTTATTATTTCCCTTGATATTCTTGATCTTTTGTTATTCCAAATGAAATTTGTTATACTTTTTTCTAATTCAGTAAAGTAGTTTTATGGTAGTTTGATAGGTATGGCACTAAATAGGTAAATTAATTTGGGTAGAATTGTCATTTTTATTATGTTAGCTCATCCTACCCATGAGCAATCAATGGCTTTCCAATTGTTTAGATCCAGTTTTATTTGTTTGGAAAGTGTTTTGTAGTTGTTTTCATATAATTGCTGTGATTGTTTTGGTAGGTATATTCCTAAGTATTTTATACTGTCTAGAGTGATTTTAAATGGTGTTTCTCTTTCTACTTCTTGCTGCTCTAGTGTGTTGGAAATGTATAGTAATGCTGATGATTTATATGCATTTATTTTGTATCCTGCAACTTTGCTAAAGTTGTTGATTATTTCTACAAGCTTCTTAGTTGATTCTCTAGGATTTTTTAAGTAGACCATCATATCATCTGCAAGGATTGATAGCTTAGTCTCCTCCTTGCCTATTTTGATACCTTCAATTTCTTTTTCTTCTCTAATGCAACTACTAGTGTTTCTAGTACTATGTTGAATAATAGAGGTGATAATGGGC
>NW_025366126.1:0-9793 GCF_016433145.1 Gracilinanus agilis | reverse complement strand
CATAGCTTGTGAGGAGTTTTCCTTATTTGAGGAGGGTCCAGATGCTTGTTTGTTCTCCTCCTCTGTTTGCTCGGTTGTCTGGATTTTCTCTGTGTAAAAGTTGTGGAGTGTTAAAGGCTTCTTTTTCTTGTTGTTATTCTTTCTCTTCTGACTTTCCTGAGGCTGGGTAGCCATCATTAGCCCAGCAGCTTCTCAGGTTTATCCTCGCGCTCAGTGTCTGTCCGTGGTCTATTGGCTCCTGAGGTCTGAGTTCTGCTTTTTTCCAAGGTCAAGCCCCCTGCTGGACCCCCTTGCTTGATCCTCTGCAGGAGGTTCCTTTACAAGTCTCAGGGCGCTGCTTCCACAGTCTTATACCCTTCTGCACTGGTTCCCCACTCAGGTTTTCAGAGCTTTAGTTCCTGGCTGTGTCTGCCTCCACCCACGCCTCCGCCCGTGCCTGTGCGCTCTGCTCCCTCGCTCAGATTTCGTTTGCGTTCTTTGGCTTATTGGGGTCCTAGATCTTGCTGCTCTCAGGAACAGGCCCCGGAGCTGCCGATGACTCGATGGGTGCCCCAAACATGCTCTATTTCTTTTTAGCTGGCTTCAGAGCTATAGATTTTGTGTGTGGAGGGGTTGGGGGTGGGGTGGTTGCTCAGCCCGCGATTTAGTGAGAGCCCTTTATAGCCCGGAAATGTCTCGATTCCACGTACCTTCCACGCTGTGCCCTGTTGTGGGGTTCCTCCGTTCGTCTGGACTTGTTTTTATGTCCCCTTGAGGAGTTTTGTGTGTTTCAGTCAGGAGAGGTTAAGAGCTGCTTCTTACTCTGCCGCCATCTTAACCTGGAACCCCATATTGTTTTGATGAATGCTGCTTTATAGTATAGTTTAATATTTGTTACTACTAGGCCACCCTTCACGTATTTGTTTTTTTTTTCATTATTTCCCTTGATATTCTTAATCTTTTTTCTTCCAAATGTAATTTGTTATAGTTTTTTCTAATTCAGTAAAAAAGTTTTTTGGTAGTTTGATAGGTATGGCACTAAATAGGTAAATTAATCTGGGCAGAATGGTCATTTTTATTATGTTAGCTCATCCTACCCATGAGCAATCAATGTTTTTCCACTTGTTTAGATCTAGTTTGAATTGTTTGGAAAGTGTTTTGTGTTTGTTTTGGTGGATAGATTCCTAAGTATTTTATATTGTCTAGGGTGATTTTAAATGGTGTTTCTCTTTCTACCTCTTGCTGTTGTGATGAGTTGGAAATATACAGAAATGATGATGATTTATATGCATTTATTTTGTATCCTGCCACTTTGCTAAAGTTATTGATTATTTCTACTAACTTTTTAATTGATTCTCTAGGATTTTTTATGTATACTATCATATAATCTGCAAAGAGTGATAGCTTAGTCTCCTCCTTGCCTATTTTGATACTTTCAATTTCTTTTTCTTCTCTAATTGCAACTGCTAGTATTTCTAGTACTATGTTGAATAATAGAGGTGATAATGGGCATCCTTGTTTCACTCCTGATCTTATTTGGAAGGCTTCTAATTTATTCCCATTGCATATAATGCTTGTTGATGATTTTAGATATATACTGTTTATTAATTTTAGGAAAGGTCCTTCTATTCCTAGGCTTTCTAGTGTTTTCAATAGGAATGGATGTTGTATTTTGTCAAAGGCATCTATTGAGATAATCATGTGGGTCAGTTATGTGAATGGTTTTCCTGATGTTGAACCATCTTTGCATTCCTGGTATAAATCCCACCTGATGATAATGAGTAATCCTCTTGATCACTTGCTGGTGTTTTTTGCTAGTATTCTATTTAAGATTTTTGCATCTATGTTCATTAAGGTGATTGCTGAATAGTTTTCTTTCTCTGTTTTTGATCTACCTGGCTTTGGGATCAGTATCATATTTGTATCATAAAAGGAATTTGGTAGAACTCCTTCTTTGCTTATTATGTCAAATAGTTCTTATAGTATTAGAATTAGTTGTTCTTTGAAGGTTTGATAGAATTCACTTGTGAATCCATCAGGCTCTTGGGATTTTTTTCTTAGGGAGTTCTTGATGGCTTGTTCAATTTCTTTTTCTGATATGGGATTATTTTAAGTATTCTATTTCTTCTAATGTTAATCTAGGCAATTTATATTTTTGTAAATATTCATCCATCTCACCTAGATTGCTATATTTATTGCCACATAATTGCGCAAAACAGTTTTTAATGATTGCCTTGATTTCCTTTTCATTAGAGGTGTGGTCTCCCTTTTCATCTTTGATACTGTCAATTTGGTTTTCTTCTTTCCTTTTTTTATTAGATTGACCACTATGTTGTCCACTTTGTTTGTTTTTTCAAAGTTCCAGCTTCTAGTCTTATTTATTAATTCATAGTTCTTTTAATTTTAAATTTATTGATTTCTCCTTTAATTTTTATAGTCTCTAATTGGGTCTTTAGCTGGGGATTTTAAATTTGTTCTCTTTCTAGTTTTTTAATTTGCATGCCCAGTTAATTGATCTTTGCCCTCACTAATTTGTTAATATATGCTCTCAAGGATATTAATTTCCCCCTAAGTACTGCCTTAGCTGCATCCCACAGATTTTGGTAGGATGTGTCATCATTGTCATTCTCTTCAATGAAATTATTGATTGTTTCTATGATTTCTTCTTTAACTATGTGGTTTTAGAGAATCATATTATTTAATTTCCAATTAGCTTTTTATTTGTCTGTCCATGTGCCATTGCTAATTATTATTTTTATTGCATTATGATCTGAGAATGTTACATTTATTATTTCTTCTCTCTTACATTTGTTTGTGATGTTTCTATGCCCTATTACATGGTCAATCTTTGTTAATGTACCATGTGTAGCTGAAAAGAAGGTGCATTTCTTTTTGTCCTGATTTATTTTTCTCCATATATCAATTAAATCTAATTTTTATAGGACTTCATTCACCTCTCTTACCTCTTTCTTATTTATTTTTTGGTTTGATTAATCTAGATCTGAAAGAGGAATATTTATATTGCCCAGTAGTATGATTTTACTATCTATTTCCTTCTTGAGCTCTGCCAGTTTCTCCTTTATGAATTTGGATGCTATACCATTTGGTGCATACATGTTCAGTAGTGTTATTGCCTCATTGTCTATACTGTCTTTTATCAGGATATAATTACCTTCCCTGTTTCTTTTAATCATATCTATTTTTACTTTGCCTTTGTCAGAAATCATGATCACCACTCCTGCCTTCTTTTTCTCATTTGACGTCCAAAAGATTTTGCTCAAGCCCTTGACCTTAAATTGTGTATGTCCACCTGCCTCATATGTGCTTCTTGTAGACAACACATGGTAGGATTTTGGTTTCTAATCCACTCTGCTATTTGCTTCCATTTTATAGGTGAGTTCATCCCATTCACATTCAGAGTTAAAATTATCAGTTGTGTATTCCCAAATATTTTGGTATCCTCTCCTAGTTCTACCTCTTCTTCTCATGCTATTTCCTTTTAAACCAGTGGTTTGTTTTAGACCAGTCCCCCTTGTCCCTTCCCTTGATTCACTTCCCTTTCCACCCTCTACCTTATTATTCCCCTCTTTTTATTTTTTAAGGCCTAACAATTCCTTTTCCCCCTCTCCTCCTCTCCCTTTTTTGACCTCCTCACTCCTCTGCTCCCCTTGGTTAATCCCTTTTGACTTTCTTAGTAGGGTTAGATAGAATTCTATATCCCAATGGATATAGCTACTCTTCCCTCTCAGTATTAATTCCACTGAGAGTAAGGTTTAAATATTATCTCTTAATGCCTTCTTCCTCTCCTTGTTATTATAATATTCATCTCCTCCCTTTCCCATGTTCTCTTTGTGTGGTATAGAATATCCTATTTTTCTTATTCATTTAAGTTTCTCTTGGTGCCATCTACTATTCACCCTCCTCTTTTTTCCCCCCATCTCATCTTAGACCATTTAGTGCTCCAACCTCTCCCTAGAAGAATATTCCTTTTAATTACAGTAATAGCGAATACAGTTTTTGAAAATTACACATAACATTTCTCCTTATAGGAATACAAATAATTTGATTGTATTAAGGCCTTTAAAGAGGTAAATTTAACAATCAGAATTTTCTTTCTTTCCCCTCTGTTTCTTATTTACCTTTCATGTTTCTCTTGTTTTTTTTTTTTTTTTTTTTTTTTTTTTTTTTTGTGGTTGGATATCAAACTTTCCATTTAGTCCTGGTGTTTTCTGTGCAAATACTTGGAAATTTTCTTTCTTGCTGAATGCCCGTGCTTTCCCCTTGAAATATATAGTTAGTTTTGATGGATAGGTGATCCTTGGTTGTAGACCCATTTCTCTTGCTTTTCTGAATATCATATTCCAAGCCTTGTGGTCTTTTAGTGTGGAGGCTGCCAGATCCTGCGTGATCCTGATTGGTGCCCCTTGATATCTGAATTGTCTCTTTCTGGCTTCTTGTAATATTTTTCTTTTACTTGGAAGCTCTTGAATTTGATTATTATATTCCTGGGGGTTGTTTTTTCATGGTTTAGTGTAGAGAGTGATCTATGAATCCTTTCAGTATCTACATTGCCCTCTTGTTATAGAACTTCAGGGAAGTTTTGCTGAATAATTTATTTTAGTATGAAGTCCAAATTTCTATTAATTTCTGCTTTTTCAGGAAGACCAACGAGTCTCAAATTGTCTCTTCTAGACCTTCTGTCTTGGTCTATTAACTTCTCATTGAGATGTTTCATGTTTCCTTCCATTTTGTCAGTCTTTTGATTTGCTTTGTTAATTCTTGTTGTCTTGTGAGATCATTGGCTTTTAATTGCCCATTTCTAGCCTTTATAGACTGGTTTTAAGCTAAAATATTTTGGTTTTCCTTTTCAATTTGGTCTACCTGGTTCTTCAAGGCTTCCAGCTGGTCATTTCTGGTCTTCAATATGCTCATCAATTCAGATGATTTCTGAGCCTCACAAAATTCTGCCTTTTAAACTGTTATTTTCTTGCCAGATCTCTTCCATCTTTCTCATTATCTCAGATTTGAACTCTTTAAGATCTTGTGACCCATTTTCATATTTTTGGGAAGGTTTGGATGTCTTTAATTTTTTGTCCTCCTCTGTTTTCTGGGTTTTTCTGTGAAGAAGTTACAAGTGTTAGAGGTTTTTTTCTTGGTCTTCTTATTTTTTTCTTGGGCCTTTTTTGGCATCATTGTGGTTTATCTGCCAAAAGGCTGAGTAAGGCAATCTGATTCTCTTTGTATGGAGTTAGGGAGCAGTTTTTGCCTGAGGCTACTTTGTGAGTCTCCTGGCTTCTCTGGGGACCATCCTGGGGTCTCTGGTCTAGCTGTTTTCAGGGTTGAGCCCCATGTGTTCTTAGCCAGCTGCCCAGAGCCCATAACTTGGCCCATGTTTGCTCCTCTACCTGGGGTTTTCCCCTGAGTCTGAGTGCGCTGGGCACTGCTGCCTCTCTCAGCCCCACTCCAGTGTCCAAGGTCAGAGTTTTCCAGCCTTCTGGGGTCTCTGGTCTAGCTGTTTTAAGGGTCAAGCCCCCATGGTCCTAGCTGGCTGCCCAGAGCCTGGAACTTGGCCCATGATTGCTCCTCCACCTGAGATTTTTCCCTGTGTCTAAGCATGCTGGGCACTGCTGCTGCCTCTCTCAGCCCCATGCCCATGTCCAAGGTCTGAGTTTTCCAGCCACCTGGTATCTCAGGTCTTGCTGCTCTCAGGGGCAAGCTCCTACTAGTGCCAGCTAGCTGCTAAGGGGCTAGATTTTATGCCCCTGCTCACTCTAACTCTGGAGCACAGCCTTTGGCTCTGGTACTGTGGGTGGGGGAGGGGTGATCCACTCGTGTTTTGATGGGAGCTTTTGGCGTGGAAGTGCCCAAATCCCATGTACCTTCGATACTGTGCCCTATTGTGGGGTCCCTTCTTTCATCTGGATTTTTTTTTTTAATTGGAGATACTTTATATCCGTTGGTAAGGAGAGAAAGTCGCCCTGCCTCTACTCTGCCACCATCTTAAACTGGAAGTCCTTGACTTCTAGATTTTGAGTTTTTAATATGTGTTCACTGGATAAGTAAGATGTCATTATTTTACTTATGAACATCCCTTTAAAATATGGACACTGAAATATAAGCTTTCACTCTTTTTGAAAGAAATGTTTTCAAGAGTGTTAAAAATGAAAGCTCTTTCTAAAGAAATCCTAAATAATTTAGTGCATATTATATGTTGGTTAATGATTATTAGGCTGTTAGTAGAAAACACATTAAAACTCATTCCTAAACAAATGAGAACACAATATATATTCTGGGCAAGTGAATTTATTTCTTCTCTTTCTATTATATTTTTTCTATTATGGCATTTATTGTTTCCCTTTTTATTTTTGCCCTTGTAACTAAAAAGGGCCTAATTGGTTTTTCTTCAATGAGTTGCCTCAATGAATACTTGAGTGCAAAACATTATGTGTATTGGAATTGTTGAAGCTATTCAACTAATCAGTACAAGCCCATATAGCTTTATGAAATAATTAGTTTAGTTTTTCAATTTATCCATTTACTTTTGATTCTCTCTCATCCTAAAATATCTCTTATTCAGCTGTTTTGCAGGTTTGCAGATCTAGCTCTAAAGTAATATTGAACTTTGGCATCTGACTCTAAATAATATATATCTTAGCTCCTTTGCGTTTCAAACTTATCTGGTAAGTACGATTACTTCAGTTTTATCCAAACAACTAACCCATATGGATGGATGGAGTTCATAGCTATATACCCTCTCAAACATCTTTTTACATTTCAAGCCAATTTTCATTGCCAGGTCAGGCTAAATTCTAACTGCTGAACTGCTGAGCTGTAGAATCTTCATCTTTCCCTTTAGATTTATTTTGGCTAATTGAATATGGCTCAGACAGGAATAAATTTACTATTGAAGTAAAAACAAAATCATACCGCACCAAAAAAAATTGAATGGAGGAAACATTTGGTATAGAAAAAAAAATATAGGTCCTTCATGATGAAATTGGCCTCTTCTTCATCCATTAGAAATATGGTATTTTTTATCATAGACCTATAAGCATATAGAGCTTATTGAAATAGCAGTTGGCCCAAGGACATAACAGTCTGTGAATATGCAAATAGATTAGAAATGCCAAAACAAAAGGTGGCATTTTTTAGGATGTGCTGATTGCAGAAAAACAAGAGTAATGGGATAAACTACTAAATTTAAAGATCTTTAGATTGAATATAAGAAAAGACCTATGTGATTCTTCCTCTTAAAGGAAGGGATATGTTGGTGGGGTGGAATATTGCAATTATAGGAGCTGAAATATATATTGTAAGGAAATTCATCAATAAACACGCAAATATTATGACCTTATCATGTATATTTCCATTGCTTTCTTCTAAGTTACTGAAAATATAATTATAATATTTATTCAACTGAAGAAGTCAGTGAAGGAGAAAGTTGATTTGGTAGGAACTTATTATCTTACCTTATCAATCTTATCAGAGACTACTTGAATTTAGCTTTCCAATCTATGGTTTCTATGCCTATGAGAGTGGCTTCAACCTTCCCTGATGTGGTTCCATGTAGTATCTGCTATATTCTCACAGATTCCTAGACTATGGATTTTGCATCGTTCATTCTAGTAGTATATTTATAGATTTTTCAGACTGTATGGGAGAACTTGTATGCTTAACTTTGGATTTCTTTCTAATTGGGCTATAGTTTTTAAGGGAGATCTGAACTACTCCAACACCTTTTATATTTCTATTCCAACCAGAAATTCTCAATTTTTGTTATGCAATTTTGCTATGAAGGAGATAGATCTGTACATTGAACACTATAGTGCAACATGTCACCTTGTAAAATGATAGATCATTTGAATGGAGATCTTCAAGTTCAGGATAAATTGTCACTTGTGGGGGGGGTATTTGATACAGGGGATCATCTATTCTTTGCCTATTCCAGGTTTCATTGTTAAGTAGTTATTCTTAATATAACTCTTATTTGACATTTTGCTTGTATCTTAAGCAAACCTCAGATCTTTTTCAAATATATTTCTGTCTAACAATTCTTCCTTTATTTGATGTAATATCCAAAAATCTTTCTTAGATTCTGGATGACTAGGCATATATGTATACTTGGTTATTTCAATGACATCTGAAAGATCAGGGAGGATATTAACAATATCACAGAACAGGGGTGAAAAGAAAGTACAATGACTCAACTTTTTAAAAAAGTAGGATTGAGAATATAATCTTCAGGCTACAGGTCAGTGAGTTTGATAACTTTAACTTTTTATTAAAAATTTTTGCATCAATTAGTTTCTCTGCTTTTGCTTTTCCTGGTTTAGATATCAGGATCATATTTGTGTTATAAAAAGAATTTGGTACCTTTATATAATATTATTATTCTTAAAATTTACTGAGCACCCCTTTACATACTTAAAATTAATCAAAGTTGTCAAGGATTTTTTTTTTGTGGGTTATGTCTATCAATGTTTACTGAATCATAAAATAAAAGTGACAACATAAAATGTTGATTTTTCTTTAAAATAGTATTGATAAACATATTATATGTTGATATGAGAATATTTAAGGAAAATAATCATATTATCAAAATATAATTAAATACTGAGACAAGTAGCATTGATATTTTTTGCTACTTTCATTAACAGAAGAGATCTGCATCCTTATATCTGTGTCTGCCTTCATTCCATTCTGAGATATAATTTTGGTTGGAACATAGGAAGAAAATCTGGTTTTATCCTTACTTAGAAAATGTAGGAATATGTTATTAAAATAATATGATATATAAAATATAAAAGAACATGTTAATATTATTATTAAAATCATAATAATAAAGGGGATAAAGAGGCCCTGAAAACGTCTCAGGGACCCACAGGTATCCTTGGATCACACTTTGAAAATGACTCAGCTAAATTATGCCTAAGAAGAATTTCGTAAGTACTCCTTAATAAGAGAAGGGAGCCTGGAGGGAAGGACTACTAATAACCAGGTATATTTATCCTTTCCTCACATGAGATTGAACTCCTTTTCCTTTTACTGTAATTGTTTGGTTTACTAATTTACATTAATAACTTACTGACATAACAATTGATAACAATGGAGCTAAGGAAAGGATTTATCAGTAATGGTTCCTAAGCTATAACATTGTAAAGATACTGAAACATTTCCTCAGGTAATTCCCTCTTAAGTTTGAGGAGAGATGTCGTAGTCAAGCTTGAAATACACATTCTGTCAGAGACAGTGAAAGTCGAGAGGGTAGTTTCAGAGACTACATACCATTGTATAAAACAACTTTTCTACTCCAAGCCTTCTTTTTTTCCAGGCTAACCGTTCACCAATTCATTCAAACAATTCTCATATGATAAGAAGTAAAGACTCTGATAAAAGCCATCATTATACTTATTATGTTCAAAATAAGGAAGAATGAAACATTTTCCTCTGGAATAGTCGATTTTGTAGTTGGTTGACTTTGAAAATCCTTTTTTAACTTGAAATCCATCTACGCAGAGTGCTGAGAAATCATTTAGGTTAAAAGTTCATGGAAAAGAAGACGAGAATGTCATGGATTTCCATGTTGTCAAGACAGCTTATTTAAAGACATGAGGAAAAATACAGGTGGCAGGCTGGGGAGACTTGAAGGAGACACTAATCACTTTGAGAAATAGAGAGAGAACAGGCTAACATTTCTGGGACCTCTCTGAAAACAGGGCACCTTGGCTTTTCCCCCAATAAGACTTAATGAACCTCTACTCAAAGCCAGAGACTCAGTCCCCTCAGCTTTTATATTATTTCTGTTTAACCAAAT